>NC_139230.1:87533563-87811323 GCF_977018435.1 Lepisma saccharinum
TATTGTGTGTCTATAAAGACTGAAATTCTTTTACCGAGGGGTCCACAACTGGACGCTTACCAACATTGTTTTTTTTCTTTTTTAAATATAACCATTTATCAATATATTGACAATTCACAGGACAAGACGAAGTTCACACACGACTGACTTATATGAACCATAGGTCCACTTGCTAAATTTTTTTTCTATGCTAGAAGAATAATTTAGCCTTATAGCTTTTTTCAAGGTATTTTGAAGTATAACTGGTTTTTTGGGTGCATCAACACTTGGGTTATTTCCATTTGGTTTATTACACTAGGCTACAATCACTATCTGAACACTGAAATCCTCTGATTGAAACTAAAAGCTTAGGCTGTAACTAGGGATTTAGTATGTATATCGACAATTTATAGGACAACACGAACCTTACAAAGGATTGTAGGTGATGTAGGCCCACACGCCAGAGCTTTGTTAACCTGCAAGAAGCATTTACAGCTAATGCTACGAGGAAATGAGGTTGATTTTTTACTGTTTCACAAGAATGCTATTTTTTATACACCCAATATTTGCTTTTCAAGTAACTACATGTACCAGAAGCACTTACAGGCCAACTCTAACTAGACTTCGACTTATTCTATATCAGGTGCTAAATTTATAAAGAACTATGATTGTGTATATTTCTGAGGAAGTACGCAAAAGCAGATTACCCGATTAAAGTATCTGAAAAACATATTTTTCTATGCAAGTATATTTTTATTGACTGGATTATTTAACAGATCAAACAGGAAGACTGCAAAATTCATTAAATGTAGTTCTATAGTATAGGTGGTTTCAGAGATATAAAAAGAACAAATATAAGATTTCGCTTTTTTTTTGCTTCTGAGGCTAATCGCGACGCTAAGGGTAAATGGCCAGGAAATGTAACGGAGGAGAAACAATCCCAAAAGTTATGGGCTGCATGTAAGTTAATACCACAGAGATATTACAGTAGGTGTAGGTTCTTCCACCAGAACATTTCTATCATAATAATACTGGTTATGCTGTACTGTTAGCTAAAGATGCTGATATTTGAGAAACTTAAAAGCTTACTCACGACTTACTGTTGCAAAAGATCCGATGACAAAATTTAAAAATTGTTATCGTCCAGACAGGGACTCGAACCCTGGACAGATAGGTTAAAAGCCTAACGCTATACCAACTAAGCTATCTGGGCACAAGGTATTCTTTTTTGAAAAGTTAGTTATGTTAAGAAATATATTGAAACACTTGAGAACACTTTTGGTCTGGTTCGACAGACAAGGAGACAACATTTCTAAATTTTTAGACTGGGTGTATTTTTCCACTATAGAGGCCTTCACTATATGTAATTCGAAACGCTAAAGTTCAGCTAGCTTCCAAAATTGAGGTAAAGATTGTGTTTGGCGAGATTAACAAGTTACAATTATATCCAGTTACGGACAAATAAAGCTAAAACTCTTAGATTTACTGTACTAGCCAAGTTTTAGTAATATTTTCTTCACTTTAGTACAAATACCAAAGAAATAGGTATATTTTATTTATAATTTGACAAAATGTACTAGTATTTAATTTACAAAGTTAGGTAAAAAGCAGTATTTTTTAAAAATATTGTTACTGCCTTCAAATTTTATGTTATTTAGCCACTAACAACTGATTTACACTGTTTGGCATCCTTTAAATAGGAAAAGAAGGAATTATTTGTTTATTATTTTTACTTTATATTTATATTTATTTAAGAAAACAATTCTACAGTTTAACTTAATTTTAACAAATTGTTACTAATTTATATATCAAAGTTATGTTATTTAGAGTGTATCAAGGCGTATAAAGTTAATATTTGTAGTTATCAGTTCAACTAACAATTATATTTTACACACAAAAGATGATGTTTACAGTTAAATTACTTGAATCAGAGAATAATATTTTACAGTAATTGATTCATTCAGCACTAGTCAGTACTTTTATGCTTCAGAAAGTTTTCTTAATTTTCTATTACGCATGCTATTTTGGGCTATTTTTAAAATGTATTTCTAAGGCAAACTGGTTTAATTTTCTGCTTATAATGCAAAGTTGACATAGTTTTCGCACAATGCTTTGTACATTTGTTATATTCTCTACTTACAATTCAAATATTATGCTTATTTAATGTATAACTAACTAACTCTCTAGCCTTCTTAAACCCAAAGGTTCATGGCTGCAGCAACACATGCCTTTCATCTGTCCCTGTCCTGAGCAAGATCTATATACTCCTTTCCTTCCCTACCAATTTCCTTTTGGTCCATCTCTACATTATCCCTCCATCTTTGTTTTGGTCTTTCTATTGGTCTTTTACCATCAGGTTTCCCAACAAGAATCCTGTATACTCTTCTTTCCTCTCCCATTTGTACCACAGGATCTACACACCTAAGTCTTTTTGATTTAATCATTCTAAAAATATCTGGACATGAATACAAATTACGTACTTCTAAATTATGTAACCTTCTCCACTCATCTGTCTCCTTATCTGTTTTAGGCCCAAATATTTTCCTAAGGATTTTATTTTCAAATACTCTCAATTTATGTTTTTTTTTTTTCAATGTAAGGGACCAGGTTTATATACTGTATTTAACTTTTATTTTTTGTAATTAACAAAAATTAAAAGCTTATACTGTAGTTATTATACCTTTTTCTATCAGCTTATTTTGAAATTGATATTATTAGGTATAGTCTTTGATTTATAACTATATTGCTTTTTTTATCAATTTATCTAAGAGTACACGCAGACAAACACATGTGTACACACTTTTATGTAAATAGATATGCCTTTTTTCAATATTTTAGTATGAAGATTGCACTTTAGTTATTTAAGCAAGGGTAGGAAAGGTAGGATTTCTGAGAATTTGTTGCAGGATTTTGTTGTCCAAGTATAGATGAGAACTGAGCTGGGAGACTGTTTTGAACCTTTTCATGAGGTTTGCATGTGAACTGTATGCAAATTGAGCACTATTGACTGTGCATGCTTCTAAGTTTTGCTGTAATTTCACATCAACTCTGTGAGACTGTAGACAGTTTTCCCATTTCAAGTAGTTTTTATTGATTGTATTTGTATATGTTTTGGGGACTTAGCAGTTTTATGTTATGAGTCAGTTTGTTGTAGAATATTTTTACATGATTGTTTTGAGATATTGAGTGTCTGCTGTTTTACTTGTAATTATTTTCCTTCTTGTGTTGTGTATTTGACTATATTTTGTCAAAGTTCGTAGTATTTAGAATAATTGTTATTGACTTGTAGATGTAGGGAGTAATAATCCTTTGCAAGATGCCCTATACTTTAGTCTGAACATTATTCTTAGTGTTCACTTTTGAAGCCTTAGTATTCTGGTAGTATTATTAATGTAGAGGTAAATTAGGCTGAAATGTAGGCATTTTTCTGATAAATTATACTCACTTAGTTGTTTCAGCAGGTAGAAGTTGCATGATGGTTTACTGCTGATGATGTTAATTTGCTCTTCTTATGTACTACGTATGATGTAGCTTACTTGAGTAATTGGAATTTTCTACTGAAAAAAGGATTGCTTGTCTATTTTATTCCTATGTTGTTGAGTTTGTCCATAAGCAAGCCATGTTTTTACTCTATCCTATGCCTTGGAAGAATCTAGATATATTGTGTTTGCAGTTTTATGTTTCTCTAAGGTTTCAGCTATGTAGTTTTTTAAACTGTGCTATGGGTGTGACTATTGATTTCTCTTTCTGGATGCCATGTTGGTTTCTGTGTATTCCTCTTGCTGCTTGAATTTGACTTAGGTTGTTTGCTTTTTTCTTAAGATCTTTATTTGTTTATTTGTTCAGTATTTTTTATTTTTTTGAATTTTAGTTACTTTAATTTTACATTAACTAACATATTTTACTTTAACAACAAAATAATTTACTCTAGTACAAAAACTTCTTCTGACAAAAAATGTACTATTATAACTTTTAATTTTAGAAAATTGTATTTTAAAACTTTAACTTTGAAAAATTGATTTTTAATTACTTTAATTTTACATTAACAACAAAAGAATTTGCTCTAGTATAAAAACTTCTACTAACAAAAATATACTATTATAACTTTTAATTTTAGAAAATTGTATTTTTAAAACTTTAACTTTGAAAAATTGAATTTTAAAACATTTTGACTTTAACAATGTACTTTGAATTTTTTTATGTAAAAGAATATTAAAAAAATAAAAAAAGTAAAACAGCAGACACTCAATATCTCAAAACAATCATGTAAAAATATTCTAAAACAAACTGACTCATAACATAAAACTGCTAAGTCCCCAAAACATATACAAATACAATCAATAAAAACTACTTGAAATGGGAAAACTGTCTACAGTCTCACAGAGTTGATGTGAAATTACAGCAAAACTTAGAAGCATGCACAGTCAATAGTGCTCAATTTGCATACAGTTCACATGCAAACCTCATGAAAAGGTTCAAAACAGTCTCCCAGCTCAGTTCTCATCTATACTTGGACAACAAAATCCTGCAACAAATTCTCAGAAATCCTACCTTTCCTACCCTTGCTTAAATAACTAAAGTGCAATCTTCATACTAAAATATTGAAAAAAGGCATATCTATTTACATAAAAGTGTGTACACATGTGTTTGTCTGCGTGTACTCTTAGATAAATTGATAAAAAAAGCAATATAGTTATAAATCAAAGACTATACCTAATAATATCAATTTCAAAATAAGCTGATAGAAAAAGGTATAATAACTACAGTATAAGCTTTTAATTTTTGTTAATTACAAAAAATAAAAGTTAAATACAGTATATAAACCTGGTCCCTTACATTGAAAAAAAAAAAACATAAATTGAGAGTATTTGAAAATAAAATCCTTAGGAAAATATTTGGGCCTAAAACAGATAAGGAGACAGATGAGTGGAGAAGGTTACATAATTTAGAAGTACGTAATTTGTATTCATGTCCAGATATTTTTAGAATGATTAAATCAAAAAGACTTAGGTGTGTAGATCCTGTGGTACAAATGGGAGAGGAAAGAAGAGTATACAGGATTCTTGTTGGGAAACCTGATGGTAAAAGACCAATAGAAAGACCAAAACAAAGATGGAGGGATAATGTAGAGATGGACCAAAAGGAAATTGGTAGGGAAGGAAAGGAGTATATAGATCTTGCTCAGGACAGGGACAGATGAAAGGCATGTGTTGCTGCAGCCATGAACCTTTGGGTTTAAGAAGGCTAGAGAGTTAGTTAGTTATACATTAAATAAGCATAATATTTGAATTGTAAGTAGAGAATATAACAAATGTACAAAGCATTGTGCGAAAACTATGTCAACTTTGCATTATAAGCAGAAAATTAAACCAGTTTGCCTTAGAAATACATTTTAAAAATAGCCCAAAATAGCATGCGTAATAGAAAATTAAGAAAACTTTCTGAAGCATAAAAGTACTGACTAGTGCTGAATGAATCAATTACTGTAAAATATTATTCTCTGATTCAAGTAATTTAACTGTAAACATCATCTTTTGTGTGTAAAATATAATTGTTAGTTGAACTGATAACTACAAATATTAACTTTATACGCCTTGATACACTCTAAATAACATAACTTTGATATATAAATTAGTAACAATTTGTTAAAATTAAGTTAAACTGTAGAATTGTTTTCTTAAATAAATATAAATATAAAGTAAAAATAATAAACAAATAATTCCTTCTTTTCCTATTTAAAGGATGCCAAACAGTGTAAATCAGTTGTTAGTGGCTAAATAACATAAAATTTGAAGGCAGTAACAATATTTTTAAAAAATACTGCTTTTTACCTAACTTTGTAAATTAAATACTAGTACATTTTGTCAAATTATAAATAAAATATACCTATTTCTTTGGTATTTGTACTAAAGTGAAGAAAATATTACTAAAACTTGGCTAGTACAGTAAATCTAAGAGTTTTAGCTTTATTTGTCCGTAACTGGATATAATTGTAACTTGTTAATCTCGCCAAACACAATCTTTACCTCAATTTTGGAAGCTAGCTGAACTTTAGCGTTTCGAATTACATATAGTGAAGGCCTCTATAGTGGAAAAATACACCCAGTCTAAAAATTTAGAAATGTTGTCTCCTTGTCTGTCGAACCAGACCAAAAGTGTTCTCAAGTGTTTCAATATATTTCTTAACATAACTAACTTTTCAAAAAAAGAATACCTTGTGCCCAGATAGCTTAGTTGGTATAGCGTTAGGCTTTTAACCTATCTGTCCAGGGTTCGAGTCCCTGTCTGGACGATAACAATTTTTAAATTTTGTCATCGGATCTTTTGCAACAGTAAGTCGTGAGTAAGCTTTTAAGTTTCTCAAATATCAGCATCTTTAGCTAACAGTACAGCATAACCAGTATTATTATGATAGAAATGTTCTGGTGGAAGAACCTACACCTACTGTAATATCTCTGTGGTATTAACTTACATGCAGCCCATAACTTTTGGGATTGTTTCTCCTCCGTTACATTTCCTGGCCATTTACCCTTAGCGTCGCGATTAGCCTCAGAAGCAAAAAAAAAGCGAAATCTTATATTTGTTCTTTTTATATCTCTGAAACCACCTATACTATAGAACTACATTTAATGAATTTTGCAGTCTTCCTGTTTGATCTGTTAAATAATCCAGTCAATAAAAATATACTTGCATAGAAAAATATGTTTTTCAGATACTTTAATCGGGTAATCTGCTTTTGCGTACTTCCTCAGAAATATACACAATCATAGTTCTTTATAAATTTAGCACCTGATATAGAATAAGTCGAAGTCTAGTTAGAGTTGGCCTGTAAGTGCTTCTGGTACATGTAGTTACTTGAAAAGCAAATATTGGGTGTATAAAAAATAGCATTCTTGTGAAACAGTAAAAAATCAACCTCATTTCCTCGTAGCATTAGCTGTAAATGCTTCTTGCAGGTTAACAAAGCTCTGGCGTGTGGGCCTACATCACCTACAATCCTTTGTAAGGTTCGTGTTGTCCTATAAATTGTCGATATACATACTAAATCCCTAGTTACAGCCTAAGCTTTTAGTTTCAATCAGAGGATTTCAGTGTTCAGATAGTGATTGTAGCCTAGTGTAATAAACCAAATGGAAATAACCCAAGTGTTGATGCACCCAAAAAACCAGTTATACTTCAAAATACCTTGAAAAAAGCTATAAGGCTAAATTATTCTTCTAGCATAGAAAAAAAATTTAGCAAGTGGACCTATGGTTCATATAGTCAGTCGTGTGTGAACTTCGTCTTGTCCTGTGAATTGTCAATATATTGATAAATGGTTATATTTAAAAAAGAAAAAAAACAATGTTGGTAAGCGTCCAGTTGTGGACCCCTCGGTAAAAGAATTTCAGTCTTTATAGACACACAATAATTTTCGTTACACTAAAAATTTGGCCTCGTATTAAGGTAAATAGTCGAAATGATAAACATTTCGTGTACTTTATCCAGTAAGGCTTAGCTAGAAATACAATAACAGCGTTACAGACATAAAAATTAAGCAAGGTTTGATATTCTAGTGGCACATAATAAATATAAAATATCCTTTAAAATACTCTGACAAATAGTTGTGGGTTGTCTGAGATCAAAATTTTCAAGCCCTCTCTCCTGCATAAATAGGCTCTAGAATTCACTAAGCCTCAAAATAATATTGGGTACATAAAATAAAAAGCAGATGGAGAGTGATGCTGATCGCATCATCTCCAAAATAGCAAAAACAAAAGTATATGGATGGAGCCCTACCTGATATATTCAGAAAACTTTACCTAGTACAAAAGTAACAAAATACTCAGCAAACTCTAAAATAAACAAACTTTCCTACGTGGCAGGCGTAACCTGCCCTAAATAAATACATATAGAAATACAGAACCAAAAATAGCATAGTGGACATCAGTAAACCCTAATAATAATAACAATAATAATAATATATTCTGTGGCTTACATTTTAGCTAAAAGTACTTTTTCTTTAGTGTTTTTGAAAAAAAATTAAATAAATACTAAACTCTAAGTTAAAAATTTGTAAATGTATATATGATACGAAACAAAATAAATACAAATTAATACATACCCTGCAAAAAATCAGTAAAAAAGTTGAAAACATCTCTTTGTGCATCCAAAATATAATAACAAATCCTTCCTGACTGGATTAAATTGTGTTATTTGAGTAATAATAAGCCTAAACTTGTAAAATAAAAGGGTAGAACTTGTCAAAACATACTTTTGCATCCAAAATATAATTCAAAACACATCTAAATTGTGTTATTTGAGTAAACTAGAGAATAATCCTGTAAACTTGGAAAAAATCTCTCTCTCTCTTTCTCTCTCTGTGTGTGCGTGTGTGTGTGTGTGTGGATGTGTGTGTGTGTGGGTGTGTGTGTGATGGTGTGTCTGTGTGTGTGTCTGTGAATGTTTGTGTGTGTGTGTGTGTGTGTCCAAAATGTAATAAAAAACACGTTCAAATCGTGTTATTTGAGTAAATATTAGGCTAAACTTGTAAAATAAACCAATAAAAGTTGAGAACACACACCTTGTGTGTCGAAAATGTAACTAAAAATCTTTCCTGAACAGATAGAATTGTGTTATTTGAGTAATAATAAGCCTAAACTTGTGAAATAAACAGATAGAAGTTGAGAACACACACTTTGTGTGTCGAAAATGCGACTAAAAGTCTTTCCTGAACAGATTGAATTGTATTATTTTGGTAATAATAAGCCTAAACTTGTGAAATAAACAGATAGAAGTTGAGATCACACACTCTGTGTGTCGAAAATGCGACTAAAAGTCTTTCCTGAACAGATTGAATTGTATTATTTTGGTAATAATAAGCCTAAACTTGTGAAATAAACAGATAGAAGTTGAGAACACACACTTTGTGTGTCGAAAATGTAACTTAAAAGTCTTTCCTGAACAGATAGAATTGTGTTATTTTGATAAAAATAAGCCTAAACTTGTAAATAATAAATTAAAAGTTGAAAAAATCTCTTTGTAAATACAAAATTTAATAAAAAATGTTGCCTGATTAGTACAAATAGTGTTATTTTGGTAAAAAATTAATATAAAGTTGTAAAATAATAAGTTAAACGTAGAAAAAATGTCTTTGTGAGTCCAAAATTTAATAAAAAATGTTGCCTGATTAGTACAAATAGTGTTATTTTGGTAAAAAATTAATATAGAGTTGTAAAATAATAAGTTAAACGTAGAAAAAAAATGTCTTTGTGAGTCCAAAATTTAATAAAAAATGTTGCTTGAATAGTACAAATAGTGTTATTTTGGTAAAAAATTAACTTAAAGTTGTAAAATAATAAGTTAAAAGTTGAAAAAATGTCTTTGAGTCCAAAATTTAATAAAAGTGTTGCCTGAATAGTACAAATAGTGTTATTTTGGTAAAAAATTAACATAAAATTGTAAAATAATAAGTTAAAAAGTTGTAAAAATATCTTTGCGAGTCCAAAATTTAATAAAAAATGTTGCCTGAATAGTACAAATAGTGTTATTTTTGTAAAAATAAGGATAAGCTGTGAAAATGTTTGACATAAAGTCAAATTTTGGTAAAAAATAAACTCAAAATTAAGTTAAATAGCACACAGTAACATACATTTACTACCTAAATCAATAATCAAAGGGTCCTAGGTTCGTTACCCCGTGATAAAAGCAAATGGTGAAAACTGTAGGCCCCGTCCCTAATAGCTCTCCCTTCTTCATAGTACAGATAAAAAAAACCTGCGCTAAAGCGTCCTGTGCCTTGAAGGCAAACCTGAGCGGAATATTAATTGGCGGCGGAAACCGCATAGCTTCAGAGATTTGACCCTTGCTGCGCATTCTCAGACATCCTTTGTTGTCTGGTTGAATACCTCCCCTGCCCTACAGTATTGCATAGCTTTCCCCTGTTCTTGCGTACTGGTTAACCTTGAAAAAACCGGTTCTGAAAATCTACCGACGCGTTCTCTGATTGGTGAATCAGGTTCTTCCTTTGTTCTGACGTCATTTGACCTTGACCGCTCTTCCCCAAAATTCCTTTCTCCTCTACCTGCGCTGAATATTAATTCATTCTCTGTCTGGCATCAGAGCCGAGTCGAGATTCTAAGACAGTATTCTGTCTAGCGTGTTCCACCATCGTGTTTCATAACATGATGAAATTACTGCATAGTACTAATTAATAATATTACATATCTCGGGTTCGAATACCGGGACCGTCCCCAATCGTAATTGGACCTGTACCTACACCCATTACCACCGTTCATAGCGGTACATAAACCATAGAAAACTTATTTTCAATACTATAAACATTAATTATTATAGTTTCATACATTACATACTTTGCAGTAATGAATATAAAAACATATGCATAGCGTTTAGTACCTCTAATTACCTTTTATATACATATTTTTCATAAAATAAATAAATATATATTCATAAAAAGTTATAAACATGCAAATACATAAATGTAAAGTACTCTAAATACTTGCAAATGAATTCTAAGTACGTGCAAATTAATTAAAACCAGTGCAAATTAGTTATAAGTACATACAAATGAATTGCGAATATTAATCGCCCGAGGGCACAAACAGCCACTATCGCGTTTACCTTCTACTATTCTTGCATGAAATGACTGTTCACAACGCAAAAGTGTGGCGGCATCAATTTGTGTGCAAGCATTTCGTATTCGTTGCATCATATCATTGCGCGTTGTGGGTACAGTTTGATACACCATTCCTTTAAGAAAACCCCACAAAAAGAAATCTGGCGCAGTATGGTCTGGTGATCTAGCCGGCCAATTGACAGGACCATGTCGTCCGATCCAGCGATGATGGAACTTGGGCGTTAATACTTCCCGAACTATGGCAGCATAATGCGCCGGACAACCATCATGCTGATACCACATGGCCTGTCGCTGTGCAAGGCTTAGATCCTCCAGCAATATCGGTAGTTCGTCCTGCAAGAAATTGCCATACTTTCGCCCATTCAATGTACCGTCAATGAAAAACGGACCAATGAGTTTGTCACCCATGATGCCACACCATACGTTTACTGACCACGGGCGTTGATGTTCAACTTCACGCAACCAGTGTGGGTTGTCGGCACTCCAGTAGTGCATGTTGTGCCGGTTAACCTAACCATGGTTTGTGAATGTTGTTTCGTCGGAGAACAGAAGGTCCCGAAAGAATGCCGGATTTCGATGTATTTGTCCACATGCCCATTCACAAAACACCATCCGTGCACCATCATCACCATGAAGTTCCTGGTGCAGGGACACATGGTACGGGTGAAACTTGTGCCTCTTGAGTATGTTCCAAACACTGACATGGGACATCCCACTCTGGCGAGGTATGTTACGCGTGCTGGAATGGGGATCATACGCCACTGCAGCTAATACAGCGATTTCATTATTTTCCCCAGTGACAGTTCTTCGACGCCGTCTTTGTTGCGGACACACGCTTCCTACTGTTGCAAATTGTTTGACAACCCTGGCGAAAGTCGACCGCGAACGCACTCTGTTCGGATAGCGTCTGGCATATTCGGTGACAGCATTGTCCACATTCCGTCGACATTCACCATACATGAATATCATTTCAATTCTGTCTTCCACAGATACACGCTCCATCGTCCTAGGTATACCTGCACTTTTACCCTGCACTCACTTCAAACACGGGCACGTCAACTAACCTTCCGAAGCACTCACGCCCAATAACCACCTATTTCCCCAAGCAAACATGGGCCCAGAGAGCTGACTTCAGCGCAAGGTCAAATGGCCTAGTTTGTACCTTACGTGTGGCTGGCGTCTGATAACACAGCTGATCCGACAACGTCGGTGGCGATAACATACTCTTCGCGTGAGTTCTGGAAACACGATTTACATCCCCTACCCCTTCACTTTTTTGGCACAGACACAGTTCGTTATTTTGTTTCCCTCATATCCTTCGCATCTGCATTAATCCAGCAGATGTATTTCCACTTTGTTCGTTGCATGCTGCCCCCTCCCCCTATCCCCTCCGCACTCTTCTTTTGGTACTTCTTCGTATTTTCGTGGGGGCCTGTTACCGTTTTTCCATGCACGACATTTACGTGTTTCCAAACATACACATGGCCATATCTTTTTTATTTCGCATGTTGTTGCACCCATGTCAAGCATAATTATTATTTATTTTGACTCCGCGAATCCCAAAATGAAACAAAATTCGGGGGTTCCTATTTGAAAAACACAATGTGCCCCCTGCCCCCCAGGGGGGCCCTATGTGGGGGCTCATTTGTACGCCATTAACTTTCCCCCCCGACAAGGATCATGGTTTGTTTGGACCAAAGTTTCCTGACATGCATATCACTCCCGCAATTTTCATGTCAAGTTAAAATTAACACCCTGTATATAGTCTTGGAAAGAAAAGTATCAAGGGCCTCCTCGGTGGCGCATGGTAGCATCGTCAGCTTGTAATCAAGGAGTTCCGGGTTCGATACCCGGTGGGTGCTCATAGTGGTTCGGATCCCACTTTACACTGTAGAACCAGTCCCGATTAGCCTGACTGTGTATAAATTGGACTTAAAACACCAACTCAATCAATCAATAAATTGGAAAGGAACATCATTTTCTTCTGTAGCCCCCAACAGTCTACGGATATACTCTCTCGAAATACACAGCCATTATTCGGGAAACTAATGCAGAATGAACTCATTAGCTTAATGGCTTATACACCAAGAACAATGTTATTAGTCTTTAGATTTGTAAATTTGATGGGAAAAAATTGAGAAGTAGATAAAACCCTTCTCCGTGGTTTTAGGTATAAAGTGCTGAAACCAGAATTACAAGTATTGGCAACAGTGCAAATATGAAATGTGTGCATAATGAATTCAAACTAGCCCTTTACTGGAAGTATGTGTCTGACAGACACGCATGTTTTTTTTTTCTCGTTGTGCTGGCATCTCTGTATGTTTCTGTGAAGCGAGCTCCTCAATACCTTCATAATTTTTTTTTCTTAGTTTGGTGGTGTGATTCATTGTTGTCGGTCGCGCTTGTGTGTTAGCTGATAAGAGCTTTTTTGTAACCTACCGTGTCTGAGAGGCACATACTTCCAATAACGTAAGTTTTTTTGCGTGTCCCTTGGACACATACTTCCAGTTGTGGAGTTTTCTTGCACACAAGTATTATTGATGATGATGATTAGAACTTCGTTATAATGGAGGAAGGACCTTCTACATCTAGGAAAAGGAAACTAAGCGATGTAGCGAAAGTGGGTGAACCCAATTTTTGCGCCAAGGTTTCAAAAATGTGGGAAGAAATGGAAGAAGAAGACGGGCTAGAAGAGGAGATGGAAGATCTATTTTCTGATGATGATTCCGATGTGGACTCCATGTTCATTCTTGTGACATATGGTTCTTCCACTGATGATGAAGATTGTCGTAATATCGAAGCTAGTATTTCGTCTGTAAGTTGCAGGACAAATAAAGAGAATGACGTTCCAGCTTTCTTTCAAGATAAGGAAGGATATTCTTGGGAATCTAAAGAACCAACAAAGACTAGACGTGTTCCTCGTCAAAATATAATACGAGGAATTCCAGGCTTGACAAAGATTGTTAGAAATTTAGGTGAAAATCCTCAAATAGAAGATATTTGGTCTCTAATTTTTGATGACGACATTATTGATCATATTGTGTTGTGGACAAATGTAAAATTAGAGAAAACAAGAATTAAAGTCAAAGAGCATCAAAAGAGCAATTACAGACCAACTGATAAGTGTAAAATAAAGGCACTTTTAGCTCTATTTATGCTTACATCAATTTGTAAGTCTGGACATGAGGATATGGTTTTCCTATTTTCTACTGATTCTATGGGTAGACCCATATTTAGATCAGCTATGTCAGTGAAGCGTTTCTAAATTTTGTTACTCTGCCTCTGATTTGACGACTCTGAAACAAGAGAAACACGGAAGGAGACAAACAAAGTTGCATTTTCATAAAAAAAGAAAAGTTTTTCTCAATAATAGTTATTTTTTCTTACGTAGCACTTGCATTGTGTATGTATTTTGAAATAAATTTTATAATATTAGATTATAAGAATAAATCTATGTAATACTTTGCAAGGAAACAAAAGTTTCGGCGTTCCGTGTCTGTCAGACACATACTTCCAATTATGTAATAAAAAATCATACTTCCTGTTAAGGGCTAGGCATCTCATGTATACAGTTCATACCAGAATCGAATCCGGTATCTCTTAGTTCAAGGGCGGGCCCAAGTCTTCTATGGCATCTGATTGTTCACTTTCGAAATGATGATGATAAGAAATTATATGCACACGTCTAATTTCTTAAAATTAATCTTATTTGTGTGTGGAAAACTGAATATATGATGGCACTGGATAAAACAAAGTTCCCACACGCTCAAATAATTAAGCTCTCGTCTTTGGTTCGTCAGGTTCAACAACCTGCCCGGGTTCGATTCCCGATGGAGGCACATAGTTGTTCGGATCTTACTTTAAACTGTAGGTCCTGTCCCGATTAGCCTTACTGTGCATAAAGTGAACTTAAAACACCAGTTCAATTAATCAATCAATCGAAATGTTCAAGGTTCGATCGCTGGTGGTCAGGCCGGTAGCCAGAATTTGATTTCGGAAGGGGCTTATTTATCCCTTATCGGCAGCCGCCATCTAAAGATGAAAAGGTTGGGGGGAGGAGTAAATGCGTTGAAGATGAATTTCTTGGTATATTGCAACTTACCATATACAAGATGTTTAATCATGTTAATGAAGTAAATTTAATTACTACTTCACATTATTAAAATCAGATATTTCCAGGATTTCGGGAAAGGACTGCAGCCCCCGAGCCCCTTCCCTGGGTATGTACCTGCTTGTATTAGTTCCAAAATTTCTGTGCTGTTCCAACATCGTGAGGACAATTTGGGAAGTACTTGAAAGCTATATGGAAGCAAATTCTGCTCTCGAAACTATGGGACTCGATGTGATGACCACGCGCAACCGAATGAAAGAACTCTTTGCAGACCTTGTCCCTCAATATTAATTTTACGTTTTTCTCGGCCTCCGCGATGACGCAGTGGTAGCGTCGCCGCCTTGCAATCAAGGGGTCCCGGGTTCGATACCCGGTGGAGGCACATAGTGGTTCGGATCCCCGATTAGCCTTACTGTGCACACAGTGGACTTAAAACACGAACTCAATAATTGGAAGGTTTTAGAAGAACTAAACATGGCTTTTTATGCATCGTACAACTTCGCTTCTTTTCACCCTACTTTTACAGTTTTTCTTCCTAAGAATTCCACTGAGTATAACACGCTACGAAACCAGAGGTCCAAGGTTTGGACATGGGACAGGTATGGTTGTATCATGTCTGTCCCATCACCATTCCTTCGGCTCATCATTCATCCTCATCGTCGCATTTAACCCAAGAGGTAGAAAAGCGGCGTAATATAGAAATATATAAATGATTGATTTGGTTTATTTTACTTCGCTTTTCTGACACTTTTTGGCTAATCGTGAAGATAAAGATGACAATGAGTGATGTGAAATTAATGAGAGGACCATCATAAAGAACACACATGCCCAGTCTGGGATTCAAACCCAGGACCCCTGGCATCGTAATGCACCTTGTTAACCACTGCACAACAAATAGAAACAGCAAATGCTTGATAAGATATTTGCTTTTCCATAACTCATGATTACATTATAAGTATTATTCGCTGTATGACTAGGGATTAATATTATATTTGTATGTCTAGCCAACCTAGCCACCTAAGCAGCATCAGCTTCCGCATTTGAAGGTGGAGGCTAAATGAAGAAAAATTACAGAAAGTCAGAAATATATACAAATTTTGTAACATAATACTTATAGAGCATGTAGACAAGGGCTGAAGCCATTCACATATACACCACCTTTCACAAAATGCAGCAAACATCTAGACACTTACACTAGACATCATAAACTTCATACACTATAGTACCACTATTTACAAACATAATATTTTGACAATTTACATCTCTCCTCCTGAAATTTCACAAATCATTTACCTAAGTACTAGTTCCTTTGTGCCTCATAGGATGCTTTGAAGACTATCACACGAAAGTGAACTTCTGTTCATTTCACGTTATCAAAAATCCAAACTATAACGTAGCATATGTTTGGATGCCATAGTAAACTGAACTTCTAATTTTTTCATACCACATATTTGTTTTTATGATGAGCTGATTTTTACATTTCTTACTCATATTGTAATTGCTTTTGGTTTGCAATACTGACGAAATTATAAAATTATACCACATAAAAATATTAAAAATTACCTTATTTGGATGAATATGTATCATTAGTTAAATATTTTTTAAAAATAAATGATAGTGAAAATGTTTAGAAATTTCTATTATTATGCAATGGCAACACTGATGCTTGAAGAAAAGTTTGTAAACTTTGGTATTTTGTATTCAAACACAAAATCGAGGATCTGAAGATATATTTGTATACTAATGTCAACTTTATTTTTGTATGCTTCATGTCACCTTGTTTTTCCCAGATGAATGGTAAATCTACTATTTCTCGTGATGTTGAAACTGCTTTACGTGTCCGATGTAAATGTAATCATACTTAATAATAATTGATAAATAATAAATAAAAATGTTACCTTACTGTAATGAATATCCATAATCCACTGAATACTTGGAAAAGTAGAGAGATATGTAAGAACAAAAAATTTTTTTTTTGAGATTTTGAAATATATTTTGGGCTGGCAACACTGACATTTGAAGAAATATACATAACGTTTCTGTAAGATAACTTCTATCCCTTAGTATTTTAAATCAGTGTGTAAAATTTCATGTCTATATAGCAAATAGTAACAGAGCAATTAATTTTCACAAAAGGGTAAAACATCATACGTTGGTTGTGAACTTTCCAATTATATCCATACGCACCAAAAGGGTTAATTGCATTGCAGATTAATTTGGGTGCGCACGTGCGAATAGGAAGAAGCTACTACTGCATACAAGTACAAGATGATAAACAAGATGGTACAAATGATGTAAACATTTTACACCGAGGAATCAATTTTTAATGAAGTTGTTTATGATGTTTTACTGTGACCATTGATAAACACATGGGTATAATTTGTACTTATTCTTGTTGGTAATACATGTTACACACAGTGACCAGGAACTGCTAGCATCTGTTCATGATCGTAACCATTCATTCATGACAAATATCTATGATATTACTCCATGTAACAGGAGGTGCACACTCGATTGCTGCCAAAATGGTGTTGCTTGGTTCAGTGACACAAAATGTTCTGATAAAAGGCAAAAAATACCACTGAAGCAAATTTCAATGAAGTTGCTTATGATATTTTCCAGTGAACATGTACAAACTCGTAGGTGTAATTTGTATTTCTGCCTGTTGATATATACGTATTATATGCAGTACCTAGCAGTTGCTAGCATCTGTTTGTGATCACTATCATCAGTTTCTGACAAGTTTCTAACATGGAAACTATTTTTTTTTTGTTCCAATATATCTTGCACAAAAAATACCGATGATCTGACTCCCATGTGACAGGAGGTGTGCACTCCATCACTGCCAGAATTGTGCTGCCTTATTCAGTGTCACAAAACTTTCCAATATAAAGCAAAAAATAACGGAGGAATCAATTTTTAATGAAGTTGTTTGCAATATTTTCCTGCGAACGTTGACAAACTCATTGGCATACATATTTACGCATGTTGATATACACATGTTATATGCAGTGCCAGCAAAAAACATGTGTGTTTCATGTTCGCTGTCAGAATCGTTGTGCATAGTTTTTTTTTGGGGTAACTAATTTTGGAAAAAAGTATGTGCTACATATGCAAAAATATGGTTAGCACTGGGGCTGAGCCAATATCACCATTACCGATACCGATTCCAATACCTTAACTGATTGCAACCGATACCGATACTTATATAATTCCAGTTTAAAATAACAAAGGCTAGTTACCGAGTCACAAAACTCATCACATCACATTCAATTAATGATATCAAATACTCCCAAATTAATCTCATATAACATTGTATCACTTAAAATTTCCTGTGACATTTTATGTGAACTTCTTTCTAACCCCAGAGGATGCAAAGAAGAAGAAGAAGTAGTAGTTTTTGAAATGTTGCAAGCATTGTTAAAGTGTTGCAGGTACACCAAAAAAGTCTGTGGATTATTATAAGTGTCCCTGTTTCGTTTCATGATCCCCAATTTCATTATACATGTCTTTAAGGGGTGAGAAAGTTATAGTGTGTAAAATAAAATTTATGTAGTGTGTATAGCGCACAGCTTGCACAAGGAATGCAAAATAAATACAAATGTCAACAACATTCTTATCGTTTGGATTAACCTGGGGAGGGAGGAAAATGACATTAAAAATATACACAAATACAGATATATACAGTATTTACGCGTGTATAATGCGCACCCTGGTTTTTGATGGAGAAAAGTGACAAAAAATTATATCTCGTATATACTGCGCAATATAATCCAGGTTCAAGAAATGGCTTTCTTAGTTGTAGGTCATAAACCTGTTGCAAAGCTGATCAAAAGTGAATGATATCCTTCCTATTCAATGAGTCACCTGTTGCTATGTGGACCAAGAGGAGAATATCCTCTTGTGTAAACAATAACTCACAAACCCATGCCACCTTCACTACTCTCCCTTCACTAGGATTAGAATCCCAAAGCTTTCACTCTTTAACCACGTTATTTATTCTGTAATAGTAGAAAGCGAGATTAAAATTACATTATGGATTTGCAGTGTTTAGGAAGTTATTTTCTATTATTTCTTGCACAACAAATACCGGTGATATGCATCCCAAGTGACGGAAGGTGCATGCTTGAATTCCACCAAAACGGCACTGCTATTCTTGGTGTGTCAGAACATTACATTCCAAAGGAAACATTGTGGGACATGGCCTTTAAACTTTTATACGTGGTTTTGCTCATTCCATCTTTACTATTTTCTAAAAAAAAAAAAATGAAAACATATATATTTTCCATGACTAACATAACATAACTAACATAACATAACACATTCAGGACCCTCAAACTAGCAGTTAGCAGTACAAGATTTCTTCCAATAAGGCATTTACACACTCCATATATGTCATATTATTTGGCCAGTAATACATTTTAATTATTATTCTCTTTTTCCTTATCTTTTCTTTCATCCAAAGTACCATAAAAATCAGAACATTCCTTCATTTTGTGATGAGCTTATTTCAACTGCATTGCACATTAGTGTTGCTATCTTGAATGGAATGCTGTTGTCATATTCAGAAACTGCAGGATTTAAGCTTTACAATGATATATAACATGATAGTGTTCTGTAAACATGAAAAACCAATGCAAGTGTTACAAAATCATGGAATGGCCCTGTACGGTTTCATGTTGGCTGTCCGAATTATTTCGTGGATTATACGCACCACAGTTTTTGGGAGCATAAATTTTGGAAAAAGTGTGCATTATACATGAGTAAATATGGTATTTAATGCTCATTTGGCAGCTCTGTATGTGCCCTGCTGTTCATTATTCTGTCATTTGCGATAAAAACAAGTTACTGCAGTATCGGCATCGGGCAGCCACCACACACAAGGGTAGAGCAAACACAAAAAGAAAATCCACAACCCTCCCTCCCACAGCAACATTCAACCCTTTCCTAGGAACTCCGGAATGAGCCTAGAATTATAATAATGATGGTTTTGAAAATGCCACGTTCTTAACCCATGAGTTTGCGAGCAACAATTGGCAATGAATGGTTTATTTTATTTCCACATAGAGTTGACTACCAGGCAGTTAGATGCCTTCAATGTCACTTTTAGGTGCAACGCTTTCACTTCAGCCCCGCCTTTGATCTTGTCATCTGTTTCCCAGGAGGGTGCATCATTTTCGGAAATGTACATGGAATTCTTGTGCGGGACCCCAACCTGTCACAAAGAAGGGTGAACGAACTTTTGAAAAGGACAAATCTTGACAAATGAGTTGTTTCTCTTGGCCGCTCTAGCCACTCAAAATCTTTGGTATCATAGAAAAAAATTAACTGATACTTACAGATACCAATACCCCTGGTATCACCCGATACCGATACATTGGTATCAGTATCAGCTCAGCCCTAGTTTGCACTGAACTAATCTGTTCTACAAGGTAACCAAAAAAGTTCTTGCCATTCTAGAGCAGTGATAAACAAAGAGCAATACAGTGGATGGTATGTACCTTTAGGTTTCGAAGTAATCTCCATCAGCATCCAACACCTTTTGCCAACATTCCTGCAGGTGCACAATACCCTGGTGATAAAACTCGGCAGGCTTGGATGCAAAGAAGTCCGTGAGTGCATTCCACAGGTCTCCCTCATTTGCGAAGGATCTCCCACGGAGGTGGTTGTTGAGGGAATGAAACAGGTGGTAATCTGTTGTTGCAAGGTCCGGTGAATATGGTGGATGGCACAGTGTCTCCCATATAACATATAACCATTACCATCGGTCTTTCTACGCACTTCCCCCAAGATTTCATTTTTCTGCTCTCTGAGAAAAGGACAGCCGTCTCGAACGAACTAGCATTCTTTCCCATGAAGCCCTGCATATATCACCGCACCTACTTTGAGAGAAAGAAGCCAGTGTGTCCCCGCAATAACCTTTGGTATCCATTCAGTCCACATTCAACTCACGTCACCATCAATTCAAGTTTAGCTTGATGGTTGAAATTTAGAGATGCATCTAATCACGGAACTTGAGGCATTTTAAAATTTAAAAACCCCAGTGAGACTCTCGCCTTCATCCTGAACAAGGATCCTCTGTTCTCAAGGGAGCTCACAGCCGGTCAGGCCCGGAATCAAAACAATCGTCCTACACATAACAGGCTCTACCAGACGGACATAATTTCTGCAAACATGCCGACCAGTTTGGCTGTGACAGTGAAGTGACAAGGGTAAATAGTATGGAATCTTGAACTACAACCCTGCCCGAAAATATCTCTTCACCTCAGTGAAGTTTAGAGCCACAGAACGCATAACTTTAACGAGCTGTCTGCATAACTTTAACGAAGTGTCGAGCTGTGAGCAGTAAAAATTAATTAGAGCGAGATACTTTTCGTCCTCGAAATCAGCTCTCAAACAAGGTGTTATTGTGTTTTTGTGCTACGCGATTATCACCCTTCAGTGTATTTCAGTGTAAACATGACCACGTGTGGGAGGAGTTAAAAGTTCGATGACCAATAGAGAAAGGGGACAATTCCTCCCGGAGCATCGAAGTCTGGAAATGAAGAACGAAGGAAGAACTTGAAGAACACACTTGCTTCAGCACCTTTACATATCGGAGAGGAAAATATTTTCTCCTCACCCGACAAAGTTTACTCTCTTGGTTTTGAACTCAGTTTTCAATTTTAACTTTCGTAACCTGCTGGTTGAGTACGTGGAAAAAGGGGCAAAATAGCCTCATGGAAAGCGTGGGAAGGTCCGGGATCAATTTAATGTACCCGCTGAAGATTAAGCTACAACCAACAGTTACAAATTCGAATTGTTGAGGGTCATGGCCTGCGTTTAGCGCTGCCGCCTCAGTCTCTAAAAGAGAACCAATAATTATTATTGTGCGAATTTAAGGAGAATAAAATGGTAATTGTCCGCAATTCACACAATCAAAAAAAAAAGGGGAATTATATACAAAAATATGTGGTCACAAAATATCGTGGAAAATTTCACTCAGGCTTGATCAATTCTTAAGAGATCCTGCAATTTAGAAAAAATACGCACAATAATCCAATATAAACACATGTATAAATCTATGTCACTCCATACACTTCGTCACTAGTGTTTTTCTTACCGATAATAATTTTGTTCCTTCTCCTTTTCCTTTACGCAAGGTTTATAAGCAATAGGGTGGCACAGAATAGTACGCAAATTTCGAAGATTGTTTTGAGTCACAAATTTATTATATTCAATCTTGAAACAAGAACAATTAACTTCTCAAATAACAACAACATGAAGAATATTCTTATCGTGTACAAATCTAGTTTTACGTATCATTTAAGAATTCATCTCAATTGCAACATTAACAACTCTTACTGTCGTTCTTTCATTTATCATTTGGCATGACGATAATATGTACATACATTTATGCACGTTACAAAATTCTAACAAGTACTAGAACACGCACGAGTTCCAATTGAACCCTCTTAATTGGCCATTTTAAAACTTAACATGCCAAGAATTCAAACATTTACAATTTATCAATAAATGACCTAGTTTTGCCACATATCGTTCCTTTTGACAATAAGTAATACTATACTCCCTACTCCTATTTGATGCTCCCAGTATTTTAATTTTAACTTGTGCCAGCCTCGTTATTACTAGTATTTCAACATTTAAAAAGTCGCAATGGTGCAATTCAAGTGTCTCGCATACGCCTTGGGAAACATTAATAATTCAGGCAAACTCCGCAAGTTCATTCGCGTTATTATTGATACGCAATCAGTATGGCAACTCGTTGCTATTTAATTAGATAAAGTACGTTAATACCAATTTAAAACAACTAGTGTTTTCGTCGGTTCCACTTAGTCCTTTTATACTCATTTAAACCTTTGACTCAATTAAGTTAAAGATATGCCAATCTATCACAGTTCACGATCTTTGGATTTTTGCAGAAATAGAGGGGGAGAAGACGACACTGTACATACCTCCATTAAGTTGCACATGAAGTACCAGACACCAATTCAACACTGCTAAGGACGATTGGTCAAAAGAAGTCCTGCCTTCCTTCACGTTCCGTCATCAGAACATTGGCATCACGTCTAGAAACGTCCATGGATTCATTCTCAGTCACAAATCTGGATCCTGATTCGGGTTATGGGAAAAATACCCAAATCAAACAGGACGGCGATAAAGTTCACGCATTCGTCAAATGCAACTTTCCATTTACGCGTATAAAGTTAATCAGGGAAAAATGAGTTCTGCTTCGCGTGAATAGTCCAAACTCGGAGAGAGAATATATCGTAAAGTGCGTGCTAAAAATGAAGTCAGAAAAAAAGGTTAAGTCTCGCCCGCGAGGCAACTTGCACACTTAACCATGCAACACACTGAAAGGCTCTCTCCCACCCATGACCCAAGTCACGTCGTTGTTATCGCGAAGCTTGTGGAATCGGAACTGCTGTAGCCTTCTGCTCGAGAAGCGAGCACGGAGCGAGAGGTCGGTGGAGACCTCTAGCGGAGACTATTATAAACAACCAAAAAACATACAAGACGCAAGGCGTACGAAGAAATGAGGAATTGTGATGCTTTTCCACGCGAAAATACAAAAGCGTAGGAAAAACGTCACACTTTTTAACTTATTAAGAAATGGTGCGTAAGTAAAGACTATTGTTTGTGTGCAATGCTTGCCATCAGCGGCCTCCACTGCTAAATTGTTTTGACCCAGTGCATCACGGGTAAGTGATCATATTTTGTCTGCAAGGTGTGTGTGGAGATGGGTGGCGAGGTGTTGTAAGTATATCAACTTCAGTCTATTAAATACTCTGTCATAATATGTTTCAGTGTTCTGATTTCTGATTTTTTTCTTGCAATAATAATTTTCACATGAATTTGGCTCGTGAAAGAAGACCAACGCATTAGGAACGTATGCGTCCTAATCCGTTGGCCGAGCTCTGGACCGTCAACACGATGTACCTCTCCGTGTCTTAATTATCTTGGTACGTTTATTTCTTTTATTTTTATTCAATCACAACATAAGTGAACATCCATGCCTAACGTTAAACAGATTTGAACTTGTACACTGGCGAACTTTAAAAAAAGGTCTCACTCCTCTTAGTTAGATTGGATAAGAAAGTGGGGAAAGGCAGTTGCAGACAAGGCCATCACTACCTTATGCACACGTACACTTGTTTCCGGAAAGCTTTCTGTTTGAGTCTTGTCAGGCATGATCTGGGCAGTTTGTGGAAGACTTTTGTGTTCCTACCCCCCCCCCCTTTTCCTCTGTGTGTGTGTGTGCGTGCGAGAGCACATGCCGACACCCGTTTCTTTTTAAGTTTGGCGTATTTTTATTGCATCGACTAATTGCTGTTATGGCTGGGAATGAACCAGGTTAGCAATGGGCAAATAAAAAAGTATAAAAAATACCAAAATTCCTGGCATGAGTAGTTAGTAGTAGTAAAGGTTAGGTAAAGTTCCTCGTGCATATAGCAATGTGCCATGAATGCACATTTACGGGATGTGCTAGTAGGGCACCGCATATTCTCGAGGGATATAATATGGTCGTAAAAATAGCAAAGTTACCACATATGCCTGTCATGTGCCGAAATAAATGACCTTCTTTGCTCGTTTTCTTTTTATATTTGTTTTAGAGCTAATGACAAAAGAGAGAAAAGAAACAAAAAAATGAACAACCTATGAAGGAAATAAATCGCCAGCTCAGAACCTGATTTCTTGAAAGCTCAAAATGGACAAACAAATATTTCTTCCGAGGCCGAATGACCACAGAAAGAAACACTGTGCTAATTCCTTGATGACTCATGGTTAACATTGCTCTTCTGTGTGGTGTTCATGACTGACAACTGTGCAGCTCTTCCTTATCTTGCATAGAGTTTCGACATTGATGCTGGAGTGTTTCCAATTCAATATCGGTTCTTGTTTGTTGCTTCCAATCTGAGAGGAGGGAGACCTTTTTTTTAAAGTTCGCCAGTGTACATCCTTTTCCATTATACCCAGCCAAGTTGCTGAAGGGTCTCCCGGGTCCTCTTTGCCACATGTGGCTTGGCATTGTCGTGCAGGAACAGCACACCCTTGTGATTCACCAATGCCGGCTCCTTCTGCCGCAATGCACGGTGCACTCTTTGCAACTGCTGAGAGTAGAAGTCAGCAGTGATGTTCTGACCAGGTGGAGGAGCTCGTGATGCACCACTTGCCGAAAATTCAACCATGCAGAGAGCATAACCTTTTGTGGGTGCAGTGGTGGTCTTGAGGTGTGAAGGACAGGGTCGTGTGGCGACAACCAATGTCTGGTACGCTTGGGAGTGTCATAGAGGACCCACTTTTCGTCACCAATGAGCAAGCGATCAATAATGGGTGTGTTCAGGTGCTGAGTGAGCAAGGACAAACAGGCTGTCACACGTTGATCCTGGTTGGCTGCCAACAATGTGTGGGGTACCCACTTGCTTAACTTGTATGACTTCCCTATCCCATGCAGTTGCAGTCTGACTGTTTCAGCGGAAACATGGAACCTTTCTGCAAGTTCATCACACGTTAGACCACTGTCCTCCTCGATGGCTGCTTTCAGGGACTCGTCATCCGAAAGGCTCACATCCCCCAAACGGAATTTCTGGAACCAATGCCTGGCAGTGCGTTCGTTCACAGCATTCTCCCCAAATGCCTGGCAAATGCGGCGACTTGATGTGGCAGCTGACAAGCCCACTTTAAGTCATACAACAAACACACGCGAACAAGATGCTTTGATACCTCCATTTCTCTTCGACACTGGATGAGCTATGACTGCTGTATGTGCACAATGTGCCTGTATTACTGACAGCGGATGGTCAGACTAACTCCGGATCGTTTGGCAGGCACATGCGTCATTTCATTTCCTCTCTGAGTGTGCATGATTAATGGGACGTCAAAAATGGCAAGAACTTTTTTGGTTACCTTGTAAATCATTAATGTAGATACACGAAATCATGAGAAACATAGTTAAGGCATCAAGGGAAGAGGGAGATGTAAGCAAGGTTTTCCCATTTTAATATGTTGAATCATTCAGGTCCCAGCAAAAGACCATGTTAAACATTACGACGTTTATCTGCATCTTAAGTTTGCCAAAACTATTGTTTCCCACTTTATTAGGGATGTGACAGAATAATCGGTACTCTGTCGGTATCAGCCGATATAGGCATATCGGTGGATTGGTTTATCAGTAAAAGTACAGATAACTTTACCAATCCACTATATCTATAAATATCTTACAATTTAGTGCACTACTGTTCCATTTCGTTATAATTTTTATGGATATAAACAAATAATCTCCATTCCGTACATTTTTAAAGTAAATATCTAAACATGCAGCTTCTTTTGCATTGCAAAAGTTTTGTTCATCTGGTAACATACATTCATAAAGGAGGTCAATGAACAATTTGGAATTTGATATCAGAATTGTAGACTATCTGTGTTCTACTTGTCTGACAGCTTGAAAGTTATGTTTCTGACCTGCTTCAGGCATATAAGACTTGCCCAAGGCAATGCAACAAACAAAAACAGGACTATTTAGCATTGACCTATCTAATTCAAAGGTGAATTGCCTCTCCCCTGCCTCTGATGAAAGCAACAAAAATAGAATACCAAGTCAAGAATCCCCTTCCTTTGTCATAGCCGCAACAGCTTCATGGAACCAGGTGGAACATGTTATCTTCATGGAAATTTTGAACTCCAAAAGCAGCATTCTTTCGAGCAAGTAATTGTTGAAAATGTATAACTGAAGTCACAGACCACCAGAAAAAAACAGAAAAAACAACAACAAAAAAATCATACAAAAACTAAAACAAACATACTAATGAAAAAAATGTACTATCATGAAATGTATAACTGAGATTTCACTTTCCCGCCCGTTTTAAAGTATGTGCTTATATTTGTCTGTAAATGACTAGTCATTTAGCTAAGGTGTCCATTTTTTAATTTCTTTTTGGCATTCTCTCACCCATGTTGACTGGCAAGCAAAAAATGTGCATCATGTGATTTTGCGAGAGGAGGGATGCGGAACCTGAGAGCATGTCTGGGGTGCAAATTACAGAGGGCACCAGGGGGCCCCAACACATTCAGATCCTTGGAGGACCAATGGGGGGTCATCAGTAGGGGACACCAGCAAGAACTCTCAAAGAGGTTGGGTTCTTATCTGCCGGGCTGAAAGAGTCGTGAAGAGAGTGCCATTTGCAGTCATTTCGAAAAACTCGAAAATTTAAGATGGTAGCCACATTTTTATTTTAGGTAAGTTTGGTTTCAGGAAATACCTGGGCTGGCTGTTTAAAATGCACCTCCCAGAGATGGGCATGAATGTGTTAAACATATTATATTCATTATACATTGTTATTTTACATTGCTTTCTGCCCCTTTTGTGAATCATCATGATGAGGATGAGTGATGATTAGATGAGGTTACGGTCACAAATAATACCCAGGTCAGGACTTGAATGCAGGAATTTCAGTGAATTTCAGTACTGAATAAACCACTTAAGGCACTCTGCCACTGAGCCTAGAATCTAAAAACTAAACTCCGTGGCGCAACAGCCATCGAAGGGCCAGGGCCTGCCAAAGTGGCTTTTTATTGGGTGACGCGTGGTCAGTGCATCAAGTCACATCGCCACTGTTTTCTGTCTTTCGTGACCAGAGTAACTGGTGACTTCTTGAAGTAACTTCCCAATTGTCCTGACGACACTGGGTCAACATCGAAATTTTGGGAGCACCCACCGGGAATCAAAGCCAAAGGCAAGAGTGCTAACCACTTCGCTATGTGGGAGCCCTGCCTAGAATCTAACATACATTATCAACCACACACTGGAACCTAGTAAAGCACTACATATTTAATTCAGAACAGAGCAGGTTGAAAATACCCTTTTCTTACTGATAAATATATTTTTTAAATTTACTAAAAAACAATGTAAAAGTCATGAATGGTTTTTTATTGGTGGTCCTTACAGGATTATAGTTGTGGGAAAACTATAATCTATTTTTTTATGTCAAATAGCAAAGAAATGCAGCCACAATAGCTTCAGACTATGTAACACAGAATTGCAACAAACATACAGAACTGTTAAGCCATTACATTTTGAAACACATACTCATTATAAACAATTGTATTCAACCATAGTCAAAATAGTCCACTTTCATTATTTCTTATATGTACTGGACAGTTCTCATATAAGTAACTTTGAAAACCTGGTAAGTATTAATTTATATTTTTTATAGAAAATACAACACACACATACATACATATACAGGGTGGTATGTTTAGGGGGGAGGAATGAGGAGAATTTCCTCATTTGATTCTTGGGGGTTTGTTATTATACATACATATAATTGGAAAGTAGTTACTGGCAACCACCCCACCCTCAATTTTCCCACAAATATCACACTGTATAAAATAACATTACAAATTGTGTAACTTACAATACAAACACTATGATGAATACAAAATGCCAAAGAACAGGCAAAATTCACAAAATAAAATACAAAGAAAAATTGAGTCATGGCAAACATCTGGCAACATCTTGCTGGGATTGGCATATTTAAGGTGACTTTTGGGCTTGAGCTCCATCCTTGAAAATGTTCTTCAACCAAAATTATATTATAGTTATAAAAAACAACAACAAAAAGAACCACCCTTAGCTACCACTGAAATGAAATTCTAAATACACCACTGCTCACTGGTAGCTGATAATCAAATAAGTTGCAAAAATACCCTTAGCTACCACTAAAATGGCATTCTAAATGTGCCACTGTTCATTGGTAGCTCATAATCAAATAAGTTGATACATACATATCACAAGATAATGGCAAAAATATACACTAAAAATTTAGGGCTAATAACATTCAAGTTCTATTTGAGGGCAGACTGAAACTTCTTCCACTATCATTTCACGTTTATGGTGGTGAATGGAAACACCAAACTACTCAAGCATTTTCCTCTGATGCATGTTGCTGTTTAATGTTTAATGTAGTACACAAAATTTATTGCTCTAAAATTAACATTAATTGTTATAGACATCTCTTTACATTGTGAGATTACATCAGTCTTTGTTTGGTTTTGAAATAAACTCATCGCAAGTGTTTCTGCAAGATATCGGCTTGCATCGATCAGAGGTACTAAGAATCTTTTGATGCTCTTGTTTCTTATCCAGAAACATTATAAAAGCACAGCGGACTTAAAATTTTGAAGCATCATATTTAGGATTTGGTTTGTGGTAACAATCTGTACCTTGCATTAGGCAAATTTCAGTGAGGAGAACCACAATTAGTTTGACCTTTCAACAGGTACAATTCCACTGAATGTGCAGCTGTCATTCTGTTGACTATTGTTGCATTGCAAGAAGAAATGCAGATCAAGCTGATCTATAACACATTGCTGCAACCATGCACATCACTGTCATAAGATGCTTCAGAAGAATTGTCCCCAAAATTTGTCAGAGTTCAAGGTATATGCAATTGCAAATTGGTAAGTAATAACTCTGTATGTAGAGTCAAGTATAGACTGTGCGATGTATTGTTTTTGAACAAGCAAATGCATAAGGAAAATGCCACTTACTATGTATTGGCATCCTGATATACAATCTACATATATCTCATAACTTGAAGATAAAGAATAAATGTTGTCCCAGCAGTCCACAAACTTTGTTTTGCAAGTAATAAATTGTGGTTTGTTATTAACCTAAAGTACAAAACAGTGAGCATGAATGTAATGCACTCTTTTTGATAATTATTTTTTTCTCCTCATCACATTTCAACCAGGTGAGCTTGGTTGTTTTGGGTAGATTCACTGATCTGGTGATGGTTATACCCAGATCCCCCTGCACATCCACAGATAAACTGTGTTCAATAAAGAGCACAACTGCAAAACTAAATGAAGGGAATTATGTAAATCCCCTGCTTCACCAGAAAGTATGGAGTTAGGATCAATTGCATGGTAGTTAAGAGTACCGTACTGCACAGTAATCATGCGTTCAAATCACAAGTAATTTCACAACATCTGCTTTAGATACAGGTCTATAGTGTTATAAATAATACAAT
The DNA here is from genome assembly GCF_977018435.1 of Lepisma saccharinum. Taxonomy (NCBI): domain Eukaryota; kingdom Metazoa; phylum Arthropoda; class Insecta; order Zygentoma; family Lepismatidae; genus Lepisma; species Lepisma saccharinum. Next base: position 87,563,322 of record NC_139230.1, read on the forward strand.
CAAAAAGAAAACTAAAGACAGATGCCTGGCTTGTTCCTGGACTACTTCAGAAGCCAACGTACACCTTGTGGTGGAATCTGAGCCCCAAACTATGTGACATACGTCAACCTTGATGCTCAGAATATACTTTAGTCATGAAATAAAAGCAAAAATCTGATCATGGTGTGGACAAATGAAACACTACCTCTTCCTTTTGTTAAGACAGCACACGTAAGAGATTACCGACTCAGCACGTTGATCATTCCACAGAGGACTGTGATAGCCACAACCACATGCAATGGACAAGTACACTGTCATTCAGTCAAATCTCAAGTTTATGTTTTTCAGGGGACCAGGATATAAGAAGTTAAGATGTAGGAAAATATAAAATCCAAGAAAATTTTACAGTATATGCTCGACTTGGGCTATGATGATTATGTATGTGGGGAAATGTAAAATTGGGGTTTCACTGTATAAGGTAAACATAATCCTTTCCATGAGGGAAAGAAAGGAGGGTGCATTCTCATTTAAACTATTTCATCTTCCAATTCACTACATCATCTCACTTGTTTTGTTTCATTTCATTGGAAAGATTATATTGTCTGGAACCCACAGTTTCAGCTGCTGAGTGAAATGAAGCAGAATAACATAGCATGACGTGAAAAACCCTTGGTAATTTCATGAATGAGAAACTTGCATGAGCAATTTTATTTTGGTTCCATTTCACACCACAACTATTTGCAAATAAGTTTCCCCTCTGCTCCATTCAACCTCTGCTTGTGTTGTGATTAGATATACTCCTCTGTGGTATATGTAGTACAAGCTGTACTGAAAGTAACTACAATATTAACAAAAAAAAAAATAAAAAAATAAAAAAATAATCATTGCACAGCTCCGAGTAATAAACACAAATCACCAATTTCTGAGAAGAAAAACAAGCATGCTTATTGCTGAGGACTAGAACTTGAAACAAAAAGTACACGTAAGATTGACATAACTATCACAGTAAAGTAAATATTGCTTGCGAGCAATAAACAAATAAAATTTCCACGAGTTCTTTTTTTCCACATACAGCCTACAGAGAATTGCAGAACTGACACTTTCCTCAAAAGGTTATATATAGCTAACGCTTTTCTATAAGTATACAAATTACCATTAAATGAATGGCAAAAACATTTAAAGTATGCATTTTACCTTTGTACTATTATAAAAGCAAAATTTAAACTACAAGGCTAAGACTAATTGTATGCATGGTGATTTTTAATTATGAGATTTGTTCCACTTGTGGCCCCCATATCCACTATATTAAAAAAAAAAAGGACATGTACAAGTAATAATGAATTCCCTTTTTATATTTTTCTCATTCTTTCTCTCTCACACACAAAACTAATTCAACATCCTAAATACCAACAAACAACGTTCATTTATGTGCAATTGATCTCCTTTCCTTTCAGCTTTCACTATGCTCAAATAACATTTGAATTAGTATTTTCATGTCTCACATTATCACACGTAATTCTTGGCATAGAATCTATTGAGAACTAAATAAACAGTATCTTATGATTACTGATAAAAACAACATAAAACACACAAAATATTAAAGAATAAATTTCAACACAGAAATGATCAATATCCTATGGTTACAAAGTCAACTAGTGAAAAAATTAATACACATTCTATTAATGTAACAAAACCCATAACATTTATGGGATAAATGTATTGTTTTGGAATAATGCTAACATTGTAAGGTAACATTACAATATAGCAAGGAAATAATGAGATATTATGTCCCAAATTGTCACAACATATAATAATAAATGTAAGAAACAAACATACACTTTATCTGCCCTATTTGACTGAATTATGCAATCCCCTTCTAACAAACTACTGTCACTAAACAAGAGCATTACGTGTCCTTCAATTCCAAGTACTCTTTCCTGAAATATTTTTGGAGCATTCCAGTCATAGGTATCCACACACTCGTTGGAATCCATGAAATAAGCCAATTCTGCAATAAAAGTAAAAAACTATTGAATTGAGATGCATGCTGAATACATTTTAAGTGAAAAGGTACAAGTAATGTAATTACAAACACTAAAATATTATCCAGAATTACAAGGGCTTTCCAGAAAGTAACTTCCGATCATCTGTACCACACTGGCAACTGTGTGAAGCATATGGAAAAATGTAACAAGAAATCAGACGTTAAGAATTCATCTCACAAGAATGACTTAATGTTTATTTCTGTGATGATCATCAGCTTATGAAAGAAACAGTTCACCTTGACATGATTACCATAGCAATATAAATATTTGTGGCTCTTGACTCAATAGGCGAAAAAGAAGAAGCAAAAAACTTCAATGGGAAGCTTGAGTGTTCTATTTACAACAAAGATTGTGAAAGTTAATTTATTTCTGCACCTCTGAAAAAAAAGGAGCACCCCTGTGGAAAATATAATTTCTGCAATCAGGGAGGTACAGAAAAGTCATGATGAAATTCAATGACTTTCCCAGGTTTCTCAGGCCAAAATATGATTTTTTTTCCCTGCTCAATATAAAATACATATGGTAGGGGGAAGGGAAAAGAGAGTAAGCTGAGTGAGTGGGAGTGAGAGAGTGAGTGTAAGAAAGTCTAGGAATAACTTCAAAACCCAAAATGTTCTCCATATTGATTTTCAATTGAACTTACCATTCACTCAAGGTGGTTGTTTTTTCTTCTTTTTTCTCTTTTAGCTTGATCCACCAGGAATTAATACAAAATTCATCTATGTAAGAGTAGCAAACTTTTGTAAGGCTATTCTGCATTTACTAGATTTCTTGCTTGAATCAGGATAAATACAGCATCCCCCACCATATTCCAACAGTGTGCTACCCTACCCACAATACATCACAGTTCTGAATATGCCCGCTTTCACCAATTTATATTGCAAGTTGGGGCAAAATGTGGATGCAAAGTTTAATCAAGCTGGCCTATGCATTGTTTCTTGGAGATGTTATCTGTTGTTATACTAAAAAAGATGTGTACAGTGATATTGGAACTTGTAGTGATTTTCTCATTATCATTTATTTTCGATAATAAAATCTTGATTGAAAATCATTACAGGTCTCATCGCTTTGCTCGATGCTTACGCATTCAGAAATTGAGAGCTTGAACTACTACACAGTGTATTATAGTCTCAATAGATGGCACCACGTTTCATGAATCATCGTTGCTAACAGTGCCATCTGCAGGGAACTGTCAAAGTTAGTCTAAATTACTGGTTTGCTCATTATTGTGAATCTCTCTTCTTCAAGTGCTCGACGAGTCGACTGCACGTAGTTGTATAACGGTTGAGGGTAACGTCTTGTAGTGGAAGTTTCCACTGGATTTTTCACATGCATTTAATGCGTATCTGTACTTTACATGATTTTGGTGTAATATGAAAGTGCTTGATGAACCTTCATTGTATTATGGAAATACCAAATAACCTGTGGATATGGTGTCTTGATTAAGTTAGTGAAGTACTTGTTATTTTGGTACAAACTGTATTCGTCAAGGTGAAATTGCTTTGCTTCTATTTGAAATCGACATGACAAAGATGGCTAAATGCCAAGAACTAGTAAAATGATCATTCTTGCATGTGTATTGTGCATCGCCTACTAGACATGAGTCATTAATTAAATGTATCAAATGGTATTTAGTCAAAAAAGACTGGTACGAATTATAGATACAATGTGAGATGAAACACAACCCAGTTACAATTAAAAAAAATTATCACAACGTGATTTCGTTTGCCCTAGTAATTGTCATGTAAGAAACTTGTGCAGTTGTATAAATGTATAAATGTGTGTCGGAAGAATATTAGTAAAAAGATAAAAGGATAAAACTTTGAATTGGTGGTTCTATGTACGTAGTTGAGAATTTTTGGTTTAATCGTGGAGTACCACGATACATGAAGACAAAAGCCATAAATGCACAAAAGGTCATAAAAAAAAAATCGTAAAGTTTAATGTCTACCTATATGAAGGTGTACTTGTTAACTTTGTCAAATTTGCATCTGTAGTTTCAGTGATGATGTAATTTATTTGTAGAAGTAACATGATTCATCATGATGGGCAAAATTAATCTTGTAATGCAAAGAAACGTGTACTTATCGCAGGACGATAGTTAAGGTACACATGAAATATAAAAAAAAGGTTAATGCAAAACATGTTGTCACTGATTTATTTATGGAAGTTTAAATCTTATATTTCACTTGTTATATACTCACTGTAGATTTCCAATGAATGTTTTAATTAATCATTAACATTGATGTTTGATTGATAAAAGTTACAGCACCTATAAAAGTGCATTCGTCCAATTGTATCAAGCTTGTTAAACATTTTTTATGACTACAAGCGAAGCACATGGTTGCCATTCAAAAGATATGTACTTAAAAGAAAGTAGATTGTCATATGTCATGAAATGATTGAAAGAAAATAAACACATGTTAAACATTGGTTAATCAAAATTTTGACCTTGTTATTTACAAAAATGTGGGATGATAAAATCATGTACTGTGGATGCTACGTTTGGTAATGTAGTGGATTTGTAATCTTGGATTCATTTTGCGTAACACGACAAAATCTACTTTGGTATCGTTACCTACAATCTGTTGGTGCAATCCACAAATGTTATTACTTTCTTTTTTTGACCTAGTCTTATTTTTAGTGATGTTTCTGGTGGCCGCGGTGGCTCAGTCTGTAACGTGTACGACTACCATGCTAAAGGTCCCGGGTTCGATCCCCGGCTGGTTCAAATCCGGGAACTTTTCTAACGGTGGAAGCGGCCACGGTGCCCACCCAGCGTCGAATAACATGGGTACCTGGGGGAAACCCTGGGGGGTAAAGGCGGTCAGGACGTGATGCTGATCACATCACCCCACTCACGACCGGATCAAGAAAGTGTGGGGCGTTACCCCCACACCCCCTATACGCCTTCATGGCATGGTGCTATGCACAGGGGAACACTTTACTTTTTTTTTTACTTTTTCTGCTAAGCCCAGCAAAGTGAAGTTCTCGTTTGAACTTTGAGGTGCCGTGAAAAATGTGTCAAAAACCTCACACACAAATACTTGTATGTTCTACCATAATTTAATTTATTATCCTGGCCTCTGTGATTAATTTATGCTTCCCTTTCATTAAATATATTTGCATACAAGTAGAACGTTAGAAACTGTCACTTCAATTCTCTACTTTTTTGTACAGGTTGTTTTGCCAACAGAAGACGTGCTACTAATTAATGCTATAATCTAACATGAATTCACCAAGAGCAAAGGGTTGAATTCTACAACACAAAATCAAATTATTTGACTCTTCCTGGTTTTCCAGGTCTGCTACCACCCTGACAATATTTTATTAGATGCTACAATGGGAGGTGACTACACAAAATTATGTGCAACCAGAGCTACGATCCCTGTCAAAAATATTGAGGTCTCTGTTTACATGCTTATTAAATTTGACTCCATGGGAGGAACAATATACCTCATTGAAAAGGTGTAACAAGGATAATCTGAAAATTATTTTTCACTTCATCTATTTATTATTTTCACTTATCAAAATCAAACTATTGGTCATAATGTAATGAAATTTGCTACGGACATACTTTAGTGTATGAGAAGCATGGTGACGTCACAGCGAGTGTTCAAAGTGGTTGCCATTAGCATCAATGCATGCCCGCACATGCCTCTCCATGTTACAGAAGGTAGCCACCAACACATCAGGAGTCACAGCATCAATTTCATGCAGTCTTGCAGTTCCACCATAGTCTGTGGTTTGTTGTGATAGATCTTTCCTTTCAGCATGCCCCATATGAATAAATCTGGTCAAGGACTCAGATTGAAAGCACACATCCATACAATTGACATTTAATGGCAGAATCGCCCAGATGCATGCAAATGTGCACATAAGGACTAGAGAGACACCATCTCCAATGATGTCACCATACTTCTCTTACACCAAGGTATGTCCGTAACAAATTACATTACATTCATTACAATAGTTTGATTTTCATAAGTGAAAATCAGGGGCCGAGAGCGAGTGAAACACCCTGTAGAAATTTTAGGAAAACATGCAAGCTTCAAAGCCATAAATGGAAATTCAATGAAATTGTATAAAACTGTTGATATGACTTATCTACATAGGTAAAATTCCATATTTCTGTGTTGGAGTTTCTATTGGTTTTCAGATTAATTTTGAAGGACCACTACTGCCAACCAGGAACAAACAAAGCAATGATGTGCAACTATCTTTGTTCTAGACATTGCAACCTTCGTTCATTGGAAAACCACTAAAAATGTAACATGGAAATATGTTGTATGATAGCATTTGTAATTTTTATTCAATCTTTCTACAATGTGAGTTTACCATATTGTGTCAAGCTGATGAAAGATCTTTTCAAACATTCAAACCTGTGACCTCTAGTTTGACAGCTTCTTTACACAATGATAATGCACCTCTGATGCACACAGCAACTTCACAGCAAAGAAAAACAGGGAAAGACAGTGGAAATATATGGTGATATAAGAAACATCACTTGCCATTATATATAATTCCTTCTCTGGGTGGAAAAAAGAAGGAGAAGTAATTTCCCCTTAGAAATGTCTAACATTAACAATTATTTTCAATAATGGAAAATACAACATTTTATCCACAAACCAACTGTTGGAATTGGAAAAAAATAGCAGATCACTTTTGTCATTTACAATATATTTATTTGTAATAACTTCAAATTTTGCATTGTGCAAATTACCCACTTTTAGCAAATGTTAAAATATTTTTATATTAATAAAAATATAAAAAATATATAAAAACCTAAATTACTTACAACCAGTGTGTATCATTCATCAAAAAATGCACCCTCTTCCTTGTTTGATACAACTTGACATGGCATGGTGGTGATTCGTGCCTAAAGAAAGCCTGAAGAAGGGGGCGGCAAGACCCCCCAAACGTCGCATTTTTCAACAAATGACACTCACTGGTCATAAGTAATTTAGGTTTTTATATATTAATATAAAAATATTTTAACATTTGTAATAACTATTGTGAATTTTTTTGCACATTTCTTGGAGTGTTAACATTAAGCTAGTTTATTTTTCCAAAAACTTAGTTCAAAAACTGTTGCTGTAGCTTTTCTGTGTGTGGTGCAATTTTGTATTCAATATCTGAATTAGTTACTCAAGATATCCTGCTTCATCTTTTTATAAAGTTATACTACTGTGACTTGCTTAAGAGTTATTATCCTACCTAGAGCACAAAGGTAGGTTGGTTTAGTTTCCATAAATTTCATTTTGAAAGGAATTTTATCTCCGATTTAGGTACAATGTAGTACTTTTTAACCACTACATTTCTGACATCACACTACACTGAACACTAGAGCATGGTGGGGCAAAAAAACAATATCCTAAAAATCAGTATTTAGAGTACAAGAGGTTTTAGAGAATTGTCATCTATTTCACCAATTCATCTTTCACTCATGTTGTTGTAAGTTACCTACTTCTAGACTGCAGCCAGCAGTGCCAACAAACCCACACATTTTAACAAACAAATGATGTAAAATAAGTAGTCAAAATTGAACTGAGAGATGACTTACAATTTCAAGATGAGAAAAGCGGTGGAAATAAACCAAAACACACAAACCCATACTTCAAGACCCTTAAAACCCTTTCGTGTTTGGTATAAACATGAAACATTCTTACAAGAAAATAATAAATTAAAGAGTTTAAAAATGTAACAGTGTTATAATCTCAAAGCATCTGTGACTAACATAAATTGAAATTTCTCATGTATAACAAAATTTAATTGTTGTTGGCAACATTGACAGTGGTGCTAGTGTTGGACTGTAGCAACTACATTGGGTTTCAAGTGGCTACTTAGTTCTTCTGCAACTACTGGGGAAAAAAACCTGACAGTCCTCAAGGACCGTGGATTCTCATTCAAGGAAGCTTGATCATGCAATATCCAACACCTAGCGCTGGTTGTGCACATTGCACTGGAAAAAGACTACTTGAAAATGGGTTTCTTCTGAGTCTCCTGCAGACCTCTGACTGGGGACAACCCTTGGGGGTAAAGTTCGCCAGAGCATGGTTTGTAATGATCAATCATGCCTTCATGGCATGTGGCAAATTGCATGGAGTACTTTTACCTATGCAAACATTCAAGTGTAAAAATACATGCATGTGTACTATATAATGAAATACCACAGTCTACTAAGCACTGTGTAAAGAGACTGGAACAATTCCATCTGATAAATTACATGCACAACACACTTCATTTAAATTGAATTTATGTCACCTATTGAGACAGTTTTACAGTTGAAAGTAGATGATGTAAATACATTTTTTACAACTTACCTGAAAACCATGCAACCAATATCCTGCTGTCCTGTCACTAATCCCCAAAGTTGCAACAGCATTTCTTGCATAGAGAGATGGTGTAGGAACCATGAACCCACCATTCTCTAGAATGGGACTGTATGATACCATACGTGTTCTTACATATGAAGGAGAAAGTGTCTGCACAGTTATTCCCCGTGACTTGTATTCATAGTTGAGTGCTTGAGAAAAGTGCTCCACATAAACCTGTTAAAGTATACAATAAACAACAATATTAGGATCTGGAAAACCAATGTAAAAACAAAATAACATGAAAGCATTTTAAGCATTCTGGAAATTGTATATATAGGTCAAAAACGCAAGTTAATTTTCATGTCCTGTATGTGTGTGTGTGTGTGTGGATAAAATAACATGTAAATGTAAGGAGAAAATTATGCTGGAAATGTTGCTATGTCTAAATACAGCTCTTAGCTACTGTTTACACACAATGCACATCAAACACAATATCAGAGCATTCATTGTGATAGGGAATCAATCATTCATTGTGATGGGGAGTCAAATTATTAGGAAAATTATGAAATTACGTAAATAACACTGCATTATAAGGTTTTTCTTTCCTGGAAAGTTATAGGTGTTCTTGAAAGTATTGTTTCTGCTGAACTCGGATATGCAATCAGTTTTTTTCTGTATCAGGCTCAAATTTTGAAAAAAACAAACAAAAAAAACACAAAAAAAACAGTAAATTTGAACTTTTTTCCCAAATGTTTTCCCTAAAAGAGAAAGCTATACTAATATAATTGTATTCTGCTGTGCATATGAACTATTTCCGAAATTATGTGTGTTTTGAACCAGAAAATGTGAATATACGAGGGGAAGTAAAAAATTATCCACACTTTCACCATAACTTTCTTTAGGTTGGTCTCACTGCCTTCAGTGCTTGCATGATGAATGGTGGTACTCTTGTGGTTATGAGGCAGAGGTTTCATATTAATCACTTCATTTCTCTTTCTATTGTAACAGAGTACAAATGGCCACTCTGCTGGCAGTGTGAACCAAGGTAGAACGGAGATCAATGATGCATTTTTCTGCTTCAAAAGTGTGTCAGGGGCTGAAATTCACTGTAGGCTGTCAGTGCAATATGGGGACAGTGCTGTAGCACATACATGTGTACAAGTGGATCGAGAGGTTTAAAAATGACTAGATAAGCAGGATGCCCATCAACCTCCACCACTGATCGGAAGGTTCAACAAGCTCAAGAGAGGATTCTGATGAACAGACAGGTTACAGGGTGGCAGTCGATCCGGTGGCATGCTCTCTGAAAATCAGTGGCATAACTGAGAGGGGAAGGTTGGTGGGGGTTATAATTCCTTCCCCTTTAGGCAAGTTCCTAAACAAAAAGAATGTCAAAGGCAAGATAAGATGGCAAAATGAGGACAGACTACTAAAAAAAGTGTGCATAACTCCCTCCCCTTTCAAAAATCCTGGGCACACCATTGTTAATCCTGGTTCTGTGTGGGAAATCCATGACAACCTTCAGATCACTGTTTTCCCATGGTGCACACTGCCAGCAGCACGGCCATGTTTACTCTGTTACAAAAGAAAGAAAAATGGAGTGATTAATTAATTAATTTGAAACCTTGGCTACGTAACCACAAGAGTACCACCTTTCAGCACGCAAGCACTGAAGGCAGTGTGGTCAACCTAAAGAAAGTTATGGTGAAAAGAGCGGATAACTTTTGACTCTCCCTAGTACAGTGGGATCCATAAGTATTGCTCAGCAAATTGTCCATAACTATTTTTGTTGGTTTTTATCTTCATCCTACATATTTTTAAGGACTGTATTTTTACATATACTGGTTCAGAGGTTGAAAGCAGATTGTCTCGTATCACACCGCAGGCATGAGTTGAACCCAGGACCCCTGCATCATAAATTAATAAGCTAATCACTTCATAAAAAGGGCCCGGTTACGAAAGAAGCTGGAAAGAGCTTCTTTCAAACACATAACATCGGCAACCTTCAGCGGATCTTGAAAACTCCGCTGATGCGAATTCTACCGGAACTCGCAGGGGAAATAAGCAAACACAGCTTTATGCTAAAAAAGCCATTATTGAGAGATGCGCTCAAGGCAACGGATTTAGCGATCAAAAGTTCAAAATCTGAATAAATAGTCCATGTGAGAAAAGCTCGTTGTTAGTTGCTTTTAGATCTACATCGAATACAGTAATTGCTAGTGAGCTCCAGTGTCACGCTTAGTTGGTTTCTGTTGTACATCGAAGTTAAGTCATAGTAACTGAGCTCCTAAATAATTGAAGTCAAAGGAAAAGGACAGAATTACATTTAATAAGAGATAGTTTAGAAATCGGGATTACGTTAGGGCAGTTTGGGAGAAACCAAGTTACGCTCCCTAGTTGCATTTTATTACAGGGTAGGACCACATCGAAGCAAGGACCTGCAAGGACGAGATCTTCCAAAGGCGCTACAGGTAAACGAACATTCCTAAGTCTTTCATCCCCACACCTGTTCAGTCAAGTGAAGTGTTAAATTGAATGTGCATGAATTCTTATTTCATGGGGCTAGCCCGCTAGCTGTTTGAGTGTTGACGTTGCTTTTCAGAGCTGTAACCCCTCTTATGGTTTGGTGTTTTGTCAGTTCTTGAAGCTCTCATTGCATAAAACAAAGGGAGTAATTGTGGTGATGGACAATATGCTTGGTAATAGTTATGGATCCCATTGTACAATGTGGCATTTTTTTGCTATTGCAGACAGTTGTAATAATTGCAACTCGGCTAAGAAAAATGATAGAAAGCTGCAGTAAAAAACATTGTTTTCAGTACATTTCAAGCTACATTTATCTTCTGTGCCTTTTTTCACCATCTCTAATGCAAAATGGCTGAGTTTTAGGGACAAAACTGATATTCCATTTGAATAAAAAGACTGATAATCAATTTTGAATAAAAAAAACTGATATTCAATTTTGAATAAAAATTAAAGTTTAGGATTATTTTTAGCAGGGAAGTAATGTAATATCAGAGCTATAACTTTCATGGAGCAAACATATACATTAAAAGTTTTAGTAGAAAATATTTGAGCTCTGTTACGGGTTTCCTCTTTTAGTTACAGCTCTTTAAAAATGCTAGTTTTTCATTTTTTTTCTAAATATGAGCCCTATTATCTTTGGTGGGGGATGTAATAGCAATTTTATATTTACAGCTTAAGGAGTACTCTATAAGAGGTACCTGTAAAAAAATCAAGACTGATATTCCATCGACAACAAAGTTACAGTAAGGCAAAGTTGGTCAGAAACAGGCAAATTTACATTAGTAGTTACAAAGAAATATTTACTTTCAATGAATTATCATGTAATTGGAATTATTGTATTTATTAATCTTTACAATCTTTATTAATCTTTCATAATCTAATTACGAAATTAAAATTTCATAAAAAAAAGATTTTAAATTTTTTCTTCTTCTTCCTTTATTTGATAAAGGAAATTTAGGGTTCTTGGACTATAGGGTTATAGCCTAATCTTTACTGAACAAAATGAGGAAAATTTGTAACTCTAGTGTTCTCAGTTTCCAAGATAAAAAATATTATTCACATCTTGGTGAATTTCAAATTCCCTGCTTGAAAACGCTCTTGGCATTAAGCGGTGTCTAAGGGTTAATAACAGCATTCTTTATCTTTAATACAGAATAACATGAAAGTGATTAGAAATATGTTAACATGTATTTCACCATTCGATTTGGCAGAAAATTTCATATGATTTTAATATGTCACATTCCCTTACCCCTTTTGAAAAATTTAGGTTGAATCCAATATGGGCGATCCAAGGCAGTGGATAGGGTGGGGTGTGTAAACATGCATCAAAGATGCAGCACTTGGTCTTCTAGATATTGCACAACAAAAACAAACAACAAAAAAATAGCTTTCATGCAGAATACGACAAATATTTTATTCATACACTGCAATAAGGTTATGGATTGGACCAATGGAAATGTACTTCCAGGATTCCTGTATGACATGTAGTGGGGTGGTAATGTTGTGAAAGTTGCCTGCAACTGCATGTCTGAGATTGGTCACATCCCACTATGTCATGTACCCATTTAGCACAATAGGTGTGACAAACAATAATTAATATTTCCAGTCATATTTGATTGATTGATTGATTGATTTAGTTTATTTTACTTCGCGTTTTGTGCCTCTTGGCTAATTTGCGAAGATGGGGATGAGTGATGAAATGATGAAATTGATGAATGGACATTCACAAACAACCAAGCCCGACTGGGATTCGAACCCGGGACCCTTGGCGTCGCAGCGCGATGTGCTAACCACTCGACCACAGGGTCGGGCCCAGTCATATTTGAGATACACACATCTGGATTTGCATCAAATTTGTTATGTCAATTTTTTTTTTTCAATTTCATTGAGTTTTCAATTATGCATTTGAAGTTTGCATGTTTCCATAAAATTTCTGTTTCTGAAGTATATAGTAAAGATCGGCACTTGATTTTGTCTACACAGGTGCAAATATATTCCAACTTTAAGTACACAAAATATCTATATTATATCTACAATTGATTATCAATTGTATGGTGTAAAGTCCCCTTTTCTTGCAAAATGGAAGAAAAAAAACTACACTTTTTAGTGAATTGTTTGTTATAAGAAGAAAATGGAATGAAGAATAATTTTTAGATAACGCTTATTAAAAAATAGATACTTGAAGCTTTCCAATTAGGTTTATTTGACTTTTCTCTCCCAAGGCAGTAGCATATTCTCCATGTTACTGTGTTTACTGCTGGTAAACCAATTTTCTCATATTTTTTTATACACTGTGCTTTAATATATGGGCAATCGCTCATTATATATTATGCAGACTATTAAAACAAGCTTTTAAACTCACATTTAAGTAAATTATTCAAAACTTAAAGACTGGATTGTGCATGCCATTGACTGGGTTTCCTCCCAGATTGTACATGATGGAGGGCGAGGGAACCAAAGAAAAAGTGGGCAGGTGGTTATTGAAAAACACACAGCCTGCCTGGTCAGTTGCACCATTGGCAACATTTCTACATGAAATTTTGGGAATAAGGGAAATTTTCATGACAAACATTGAAGTTGCAGGGAAATTTGAAGTTGTCTCACTACATTTTTGTTTCACTTGCATGGTGATTTATTTCTATTATATCTAATTCGTTTAGATAGGGGGAGAGGGGTGTAAAATAAAATGCATTTAAAAATCCAAGTACTGTAATAGTTGGGGACGTGAAGTTTTCGATTTAACGATAACACCGAAAAGTTTAGGAAAACAGAATAAAGTGTTTGAAATATATCTGTGTAGATTAAGGAGGCAAATTTTTGATTGTTTGGAATCCCAAATATCACGAAAAATGCTGCAAAATATGCAAATTAAATTAGGGATAACAAATCTTCTGTTGAGGATGAGTGATGATATGATGAAATTGATGAATGGACACTCTCAAATATCCATGCCCAGGCCAGGATTCGAAGCCAGGACCCCTGGCGTCATAGTGCGATGTGCTAACCACTCTGCCACGGGGGCCAGCTTGGACAGTAAGGGTAATTGGGACTGGACCTACAGTTTAAAGTAGGATCCGAAGCACTTGTGCCTCCACCACATCGAACCCAGGCCCCCTTGATTACAAGGGACGACATTAATGTGGCTAAGGGTTAAGCATGCTAATATACAGGATGTTGCCATACAACACTGAAAAACTTTCACAGTGTGTAGAGAATACCCACAAGAAATAACTTTTCTGCATAGAGTTTTTCTCATTCAGGCCTTGTTTTCATGCTATCAGATCTCAAAGAGTGGCATTTTCTATCCTGCATATAAACAACCATGCTCCTCAGATTCATGCTTCCCATACTTCAGATCCATTGATTCTTAATGTAATTTCTTCTTTCTTGTTGGAAAACATATTGAAATAAAATGTACACTGTGGAAACACTATCATGCCAGCAGAGATGCCGGTAGGCTCAAATTAGAGAGTTTAAGTTTAACTTTTCCTCCTTAAATTGCTTGAGATTTGTAGGAAAATGCCACAAAAGTCCCCCCATCAACATAATATGGACCTGTCCCAATATTTGTTTTAAACATTCTGAAAAAATCAAGTTTTTGAAAAGAAAATCAAGGAAAGTTATTCAACTCCAGTCACACTATTTGCAGAGACCTAGGTAACCACACACATGCAGAGAAAGAAATAAAACCCAAATCACAAAATTACCTTTGTAGCTGCATAAACATTTAATAAAGGGATGGGTCCAATAGCTGAAGCAGAAGATAAATTAACAATGGCACCTTTCCTCTTGCTGTCCATTTTTGGAAGAACAATTCTTGTCATCATCGTAGCAGCACCAATATTTATGTTGATATGATTCCAAATATCATCTTCTGCCATTTCTGTTAAATACATTGGGCGATGCATCATAACGCCGACGTTGTTCACTGTAAGATATAAAGAATAATTATATTCAACTGACCTAAATCCTAGCCATTATATCAATTTATAAAATAATTCTATTTACATATTATAGAATCAAATTTATCTAAACTTGCTTACAACAGCAATGTCATCCTTTAACCCTCTGTTGGTATACATGTGAGTGCAGTGCTCACCCTGGGATATAATTGTAAGTTTTTCAGGCCCAGATAATAACATCACTTTTTGGTCTTGTGTAGCTGTCATTTGGAATGTCAATGGCCTGGTGATACTAGCCAAAATGTATTTTTAAAATTTTTCAGAAACAATTATCTACATAACGTAATAAGTGAGGACAGAATTGGTGATGATAATAGTTAGTACAGCTTCCATATTCTATAATCCTAGCAAAATTCATGTCCTGTAGCTTTTCACTTTTTCATAAAAAAATTCAAATTTTCGTATTTTGATTTTTAATTTTAGACTTGAAGAGGTATGCATAAATATGTTCCTTAACCTTTTGGATCCCAAGCATCTCGATCGAGATACCTAAAAGTAACCCTCACGGTTCCAAGCATCTCGATCGAAACGCTGTGTCAAGGTCGTAGTTTTTACGTTATAACTTTTCTATTTTTGACTAGAATTTCAATTTTTTAAATATATATTGTTCCTAACACATGTATTTAACAGAAATGTTTCTTGCACCCTTTTTTTTTCTTCATGAAAATGGAGGTGAAAAGGCGGGAAAAGGGACTTCTCTTTTGCATCTCTTTTCAAGGGAAAATATAAATTTCAAACATTTCAACAATTTTTTAAAATAATTTTTGGGGGTTTTCTCCCTTCCCCCTCCATATATATGCCAAATTTGCATAAATTTTGCATTTTGACATTTTTTTCGGGGGGGGGGGAAACACCATTCTTTTAACGAAAAGTATTTTTGAGGGGATTTCACCCCTTTCCCCCTCCATATGTACGCCGAATGTGCATATATTATATATCGTCTGAATCTGTAATTCATTCTGCGTACAACGGTATATCTTTCATATCTCTACGGCATTTAGTTTCTGAGCTATAGTCATTTCAAGGTACCGCTGCATTTTGAAGCTTGAATCAGTGGCGTGCCCACCATTCCTTTTGGGGGTACAACTCAAGTTACATTGGTCATACGACAATGATGTAAATATTTTTCTGTTTCTTAGATGCCAGCGATAATTTCTATGTGCATTTTGAACTTTTCATATCCTTTTTTCGGGGGGCAGGGGGGGGGGGGGCGAAACCCCATTTTTTAAAAAAAGTATTTTCAGGGGATATCCCTCTTTCCCCCTCCATACATACACCGAATTTGCATAAGTTTCATATAGTCTGAATCTCTGGTTCATTCCGCGTACAACGGTATATCACTCATCTCTCTAGGGCAATTAGTCTCCGATCTACACTCATTTAATTGAAACTCTGCATTTTGCTCAAAATCGGCTCGGGACCATGAGGCTTACTTGTGAAAATGGCCTTGGGACTCAAAAGGTTAATAAGGTTTTGTTAGTACTTTGAAGAAGCTTTCAAATAAAAGAAACCTGAAGTCTCTATCATTTTTAGTTTTTGATTTATAGTGGTTTGGAAATTGCATTATTTCCCTTCCGTAATTTTATTTACCAAATAGTGTCTTCCTTTGTGAGCTGTAACAAATCATCAGAAAAGAAATATATTTTATTTTTTTCAAGCAGCTTCGGCGCCCACCCAGCGTCGTACAAAGTGGGTACCTGGAGGAAACTCTGGGGGGTAAAGGTGGCCAGGGGCATGATGCTAATCACATCACCCCCACCTTCGGCTGTGATCAAGAAAGTGTGGGACCCTAACTCCACACTTCCTATATGCCTTCATGGCATGGTACAAAGCACAGGGGAGCACTTTACTTTACTTTTACTTTACATGTCATATGGTCCTTTAACATATGTTTATTTCAGTAAAATCCATGATGGTGAGTTGACAGCACCTGTAATTTGAGATGGAATCACCCTTATGACAATGAACCTATTTTTTACCTGTTCTTTTCCCGCAATATATTGAGCGGGAGGAAACTACAAAATAGAATACATACCTCTTTTGTCAACAAGTAAAAAAATATTGAATTTATTACTAATGTTTTACAAATTAGTAAACATCAAAAGTAAATTATGAAAAAATTATAAACATTATGTTTTTCTTGATAATTTGTCTCTCGTAATAGGCAATCAGTAATATTGCAACAAAGAATATAATTTTGTTATTATATAAAACATAACATATATTTTAACATATGAGTGATATATGTTAGACAATACATATTTATAAACTATTTTTCACATGAATAATGTTAAAATATATTCAAATGACAAAAATCAATAAAATTCACATGTGAGCGCAACACTCACCGCATAAAAACTGCGTTACTCTGGAAGATGTATACCAATGAAGGGTTACATTGTTGCATATTGCGAACATGTTCATTTGTTTTTATTATTACATCAAAGAGTAAAATATATCATCAAAAAGCAGTGGTTGAAGAGTAGTAGCCCATTTATAAATTCTATCCCATACTACTCAAGAGGGAAAAATCACCATTTTCAAATTCCTTTTGTTAATAATAGTAACAATGGATTGTGATTCAAGTAAGCCACACCTTCATGTGTATACAAATGAACAAAAAAAGACAGAACTGAAAACTGTGTATAGTTTTAGAAATGGCATGTTAATTGCTGCCTTGTGAAGGTAGTAAGACAGGAAAAAAAGTTATCCATTTGGCAATACATGTGCTGGTAGGACAGGTTTACCAGCTGTCCACTGAAGGTTAATATTAACTTAATATCTCTCAGCATAAATCACATGCCTATAAATTCTGAGAAACAGCTACATCAACAATGAGTTATTTTTAGTGTCAATTCTACTAGGTAGGCTGAGATTTTGATTTTGTTTGATTTTTGTTGTTTAGTGTCATGCTTCTGTCACTTTTTGGCTAATCACAAACAACATCCATACCCAGGCTGGGATGCGAACGTGAGACCTTTCATGCTGTGCTAACCACTCCACCATGCAGGTTGGCCTGATCTACTGGTAGACCAAGTGATACAAATACCTTTTGCAGCAGTTCTACCTTGTACATTACCTCACAACAGATAACAGGTACAGAAACTACAATTTTAGAAACAATTTTGTCACTTTTATGTCACTTTTGGCTAATACTACAATGTTGATGAATGATGATTAGATGAAATTGATGAAAGGAACATTCACGAAGGAACACCCATCCATGCGTCGACTGCTCAACACACTTGGCCACTGAGGTTGCTGCAATATATTTTAAGATTTTGGTGCAAATCAGAAAGGTTAGGGACTGCTCAATTGACAAATTGACAGAGTGAGCCAATGGCTGGGGGAAGAATTATGCATAAAAAATATATTTTACTTGATGTGTAAAAGTAAGCAGAAAATAAGAAGAAACCATAAAAAAATAATTAAAAACTTACATAAATCAACAAATTTCAAGGTTCTGCCTAAAAAAAAACTAAAAATCTGGATATTTTCCACAATCTATTATTCTAGTTGTGGTGCATGCATTATTTAACACAGTTTAGGAAATGAAGAAAGCTGAGAGCAGTTCACAGATGGATGGCATATTTTACTTAAAATTCTCCTTTGCATTTTCCCACCACCACTTTCTCCTTGTCTCCATTTTTAGTTGTTTCTAATAAACGTGGGTTATAAATTTCTTAGTTATGCAAAATAATTTACAGTCAACAAGAAATACCTACCAGGTTGAGTCAAAAGTTCGTTCATTTTTTCATGTGGGAAACAGTGAAGCCAGAGAAGAAGCCTGGAAAGCCAAGCGAGCACCTCACGGTGGGCACGTGACTTGCATGCCACCTGGTACAGTGGGATCCATGAGTATTATTGTGCAAATTGTCCATGACTATTTTCATTAATTTTTCTCTTACATCCTATGTATTTTTAAGTGATGGATTTTTATGTATGCTGGTGTAGAAGTTGTCAACAGCTTGTTTTGAGTTTTCCTTTAATTCTTGAAGCTCTTATTGGGTTAAATAAAGTGCACAAACAT
Source organism: Lepisma saccharinum (assembly GCF_977018435.1). Lineage (NCBI taxonomy): Eukaryota > Metazoa > Arthropoda > Insecta > Zygentoma > Lepismatidae > Lepisma > Lepisma saccharinum. Next base: position 87,582,181 of record NC_139230.1, read on the forward strand.
GGTGATGGACAATTTGCAAGGTAATACTCATGGATCCCACTGTACATACATTCACACAGGCACTAAGCATTTCGACAAGGCACAGTGCAATTACGGTGGTCCGTCATGGAGGTCGATAAATTGGCCGTGTGTATCTTCTTATGACATTATTGGGAAAAAGGGGTAAAAGCTGTGAGGGAAATTTGTGTGGAAGACAAGCCCCGATATGGGAGACCAGGTGCCATGGATGCAGATGTCCTGCTACAGCATGTGACAGCCAACACAAGTGTCAGTACACAGCAACTGGCACAACAGGTTGGATTGTTCCAAAGCACAGTGGTTCGCTCTCTTCACAAAATGGGTTTTGTCTCTTGACGGCATCAACTTGTTCCCCATGAGTTGACACCACAACAGGCTGAACGACACATCTCCATCTGTCAACAATTGCTTCAAAATCTACGGGACGAAAGGTTTTCGAGTTGAATTGTCACAGGTGACGAAAAATGGATCTTTCTAGGATATTCTGCCAGTGGTTGGTAAGCATGGCACGAAGCAATGCCACTTGTTCAAAGGGGACAGTTTGGAAAGAAGGTCTTGTTGTGCATATGGCAGACTATTGATGGTCCAGTGTTCTGGGAACTAGTACCAGATGGTCATGCTGTCAATGGGAACCTTTATAGTGTACAACTGCAGCAAGTCCATGTGCTATGCTCCAGAAGTACCCACCATTGATGCGTCAGAAGAGAGCCTTGTTGCAGATCGATAATGCCCCATGTCACTGGTCATGAATTGTTACCCAGGAACTGCAGGACTTGGAGGGAATTGAAGTGTTGCCTCATCCCCTGTACAGCCCTGATCTTGTGCCATCCGATTACCATTTGTTTTGCTCTCTCATGCATTTCCTGCAAGGATAATAATTCAACACATTGGATGCTGTGGAGACAGGGGTGCGCAAGTTTTTGGCCTCAAAACCAGCCGAATGGTATCATCATGGGACTGTGGCTCTCATGGAATGTTGGCAGAAGACCATACAATGGAATGGCCTATACTTTGCCGAATAAGTCCACTGTCACACATTGTGTCCCCAGTCTCAATGTTCATGTGCAAAAACGAACAAACTTTTGATTCACCCTGGTAGGTTTTGATTAATTGATAGCTTTGTATTACTTTGTTAGCTAATCACAATGATAAGGTAGAATGTTGAATAGATGAATGATGGAACAACCACACAAGGACCAAACAAAAAGACACAAATACCACAAAGGATTAAACTGGCTCTTGATCCAGGTGTTATAGACCTGTAAGTCTGGAAGCATGCAGTTCCAGGGTGTACTTCATGGAAGAGTGGTTGACATCTGAGTGCTTTTTCAGGCTGTTCATTACACCATCAGGGTGGCTACAAACACGCAGAAATGAAATTCCCTGACTTTTCCAGGTTTTCCAGGACAAAATTTACATTTTTCCCTGACAATTACAAACTAAACTAAATCGATGTTTTTGCAAATGGAAATAATAAACTCATACAGATCCATGAATGGTTTTGCTAAGTACCAATATTATCTTCTATTAAATTGACTTAATTTCTCTATTCTCTATGATTTGAATTCAAACTGCAAAATAGTGAATTTGGAAAATTATTACAATTCATAAGCTAAGGAAGGATTATGGAATTTTGTCATACGCAGTAAGTTTAAAATAAAATACTTGATTATTTTTAAAGTTACGACTAAATGAGATTAGAGTGAAGAGTGATTGATTAAGAAATACAATTTGTAATTTATCAGTCTCCTTATACATTCTCGGTATTATATGTTGATATTTCCACTGAGGTTTGGAACCCTCTGCTTCCAAAAACTATGATTGCGGACTCATTTTTCAATGCATAAAGCTTCTTCTCTGTAAAGCAAACAACTTAACTCTTGAATATAAGTGAAACAACTGAATCGAACAAGAGAAAGTGTCATATTACCTTACGTTATCGATGGGATTTCTGCTTGAGTACAGTATATTCAAGTAAAGTGCTGTGAAACTGAAAACATGGAGTTATACCATTAATGATGACGAAAAGGGTATGTAAGTATTAGAAATTTAACGCAAGGAATTTATAGAATTGCATTGTATAGGTACATGATTTAGGTAACAAACACATTCAAACAGAAACACTCTAATAATAAAAGCTTCTGAAAGTTCATATACGAGGGGCATCCTGAAAAAGCTCCAATGGTGCCTATACGCAGAACTAGTGGTCGGAGAGCGACACACCCACATGCAGGCAGGAAGAAGTGGCATGTAGCTGTAATCTGGTACAGTTGCAATATAGCCGCTTTAGGACAGTTCTAGGTTAAAGATTGCAGCTCTCATAAAGTCTCCCACCGACTGCGATGTAGCCTACATTGCACGCTCTGAATTTGGCACAGAGACACCAGCAATCGTGTGAGTTGTGCAGACCGGACGTCGTGAATGATAGTATGGTCAGACGATGGTGCAGACAATTCACGGAAGGCCAATCGAATGTGCACAACCCCATACAGCTGAATACACACGGGCCCTTTGCATCACTTCAGGTGAGAGATCTTAGACCACTCCCTGTACGTACAGCCCTGGTCTTGAATGTACCGACTTTCATCTCTTTGTTTAACTGAAGAGGTTTCTGGCAGGGCAAGGATTTGACAGCTACATTGTGGTAGAGATAGTTTCAGTCTTTGCTGTCAGACACATATACCATGGGTATACAAAATTTAGTGCCATGCTACGACAAATGCCAGAACAACGGTGGTGATTATGCCGCAAATTAGGTTAGGACTCACTGTTACTAATGCAATAAATTACAACTGATATTCTTGTATTATTTATGCCTAATTGGTAGGGACCTTGATATTTTGTTATTTTTTTTCAAATTGGTGTATTTTCTTATTTTTTTATTTTTTACTATACAGTGTTATTTTCCCCAAAATTCACATTTTCATTTTAGCGCATTTTCAGGCAAATATCTTAAATTATACCTTCATGGTGTTTTTAAACTACTGTTTTAAATTGTAAGTCACATGGCATACGCCTCTTCGCGAGAGTTTGATATCTTGAAAGTTATTTTGGGAAAGTTATTTTCCATACCCCTTTATTAATTTTATGGTAAGGATTTTAGATAATGGAATTTTGGTGTGGAGTTAGGGCCCCACACTTTCTTGATCACGGCTGAAGGTGGAGGTGATGTGATCAGCACCACACTCCTGGCTACCTTTATCCCTCAAAGTTTCCTCAAGGTACCAGCTTTTTATGATGCTGGGTGGGTGCCGGAGCAATTTGAATAGGCGGAAAACATCCCGGTTCTCCCCCACAGGGGATCGACCCAGGATCTCTCGCATAATAGTCAGATACCCTAACGACTTGAGCTCCATTATTACTCGCTCGACAAATTCAAATTCAAATTCAAATTTTCTTTATTAAAGGGTGAGGTTCAGCCTGTGGCTGTTCTCCCACCTAACCCCATTTGACATTTACCTAGTGTACATAAACAAAATCAAAAAAAGAGAAGAAAAAACAATAAAAAATGGTTACAAGGAAAGAACAAAGATGAGATTTCAAAAAAATCAAAAAAAAATCAAGACAACACGTAAAAAAGAAAGAGAGAAAAAACACATTCACGCACACACACACATTAAAACACACATACTAAACATTTCTGAGCAGGACATTCACGCACGGATGTTGAGATTGATGTACATGATTATGGTAGTTTTGTGAGATACGATAGAACAACGCATACGTAAATATTACAATATAGTTGTAGATTTGTCAAGCATTGGATTGGATTGGCGAGGCTCGTATGTAGTCTAAAATGCCGATAGTGCGCACTTAGCTTGGTAATTCAAAACATATCTCGTGCTACAAATACGAAGATGTGGCTCCCGTGTGACGGTAGATACGCTCTCGATCTCCTGTTAGAACCCTGCCACTTTGCTCTGTGATGCAAATGGTTTTGATAGAAGTTGAAAAAATCGTGGGCTGTCGGAATTATTCCATGTACATATAACTCTATAGTTTACTCTTGAGTAAAATGTTGGAAAACTTGCATGTTCTATGTACACAAACATGGCCTAGAAAAGACAAGGATGTTGTATTTAATGGAATTTTTCGTTGTTTTAGGACAATTCTTTTAAAAAAATCGCTAAAAATGCCAACAATTCGCATTTTTTGCCAAATTCGCATTATTTGCATTTTTGCAAATTCGCATATATTTCGAACGGGCGAAAAATGTGTCCAAACATCACTGCACATTCCTATACATAATTTCGCAGCAATTACCATTTTTCACAGTTTTGGCGTTCGCGAAAAATCAATGTATCTACTAATTGGAAATTACTTTCTGGCCACCCCTCGTAGATGGAAAGTTAAAAATTAGCAGGGCTGGCAGAGAAAAGTCAATTCTTAAAGGAAGTGATTTGCTGTTATGATTGAATGATTCAAGCAAATATGATATTGTAATATTTACGTATTTATTATTAGTATTTTATTTCATAATATTGGACATTAACTTCACTCAGTGAGAGATTTAAGACCATCTCTCACAAGTTTAAACAGACAGGACAGAGAGTGGCGTTCATTTCATTGCAATACTAGTGTTGCAGTAAATTTGAGGTTGGAAGCATGCACGTGCCAATTTTTATAAGGTTCACCAATGCAGATTTATGTTTCACTTTTTCGTGATAGTATTCAATATATATCCCGTTTGGTTGGATTCTTCTTGATATCTAAGAATATTGCAATGTCATTGTAAACGTATATTAACTTGTGCGAAACCAGTAATACGTCAGGATGAAGAAAGAAAGCCTTCGTAAGCACTGCTACATTCAATAAGGTGAAGTGAGCCAGAAGAGTAATAAAATTCCAGCAGCATATTTGCAGTCTAAAGCTCTTCTTGTTTATTCATGCGATTTTTGTTGGATCTTGCAGTTCATGCAATTTCTGTCGCATGTTGTAGTGAGATACTTTGTCGGGTGGCGATATTCGACAAAAATCGTATGTATCAATGAATATATTTGTTTCCATGTTCCTTCAGTTTGCCCAACAAAATGCCTTACTACGATGTCCGACAACTATCGGACGGCGCCACCCACTCTTATCCTCTTATCCCCTCCATCGGTTGACAAGTCCCCTTACGCACAAGAAAAAATGATAATTCAATGCATTTTCCACGTAATATTTAGAGGCTTAACCTTTACTCCCCCGATGATACCAACCATATGGTATCATCAGAGTAAGGTCGTATGGCCCAATGATACCATATGGTATCATGGTGCTGATTACGAAATGAATGTGCTTTTTGGACCTTCATACGCTTTTTGTTTGGGTGGAAACTCTGTCGCAGGTTTGGAGCAAGCCTCGGAAATTCATATTGATGACCAACCTCCCCCTTCTCGGCAACATATCCATGCCACATTTCCAAACAGAGTTTCACATTTTGGCTCATTATTCAACTTGTATGGCACCCAGGAACATGAAACATGTTTCAATCTCTTTGGAAATGTCCATTCTTTGAAGAGAATAATAAGGTTTGCGCCTTCTCCCCAAAATAGCGGGAGAAGAGGAGGTAAACTCCATTTTTTTTTTCATTGAAATTCGGTGGTCGTGCCCCCAAACCCTCCTTCCTCGGTTCTGAATTGCACACGGTTGCATGCTCTGATGTTTTAGCTGCAAACCAAAACTTATCCGAAGTAGATTGCTCCCATAGTAGCAGAGTTATAACAATTTTCCTCAAACATACAAATTACCTATTTTTCGTTAAAAAAAAAAATCACATTTTGGAATATTATTCAACTTGTATGGCACCAAATAACATGAAACATGTTTCATTATCTTGAGAAATGTTTATTCTTTGAAAAGAATACTAAAGTTCGCGCCTTCTTCCCAAATAGCAGGAGAAGAGGGGGTAAACTCCAGATTTTTTTTCATTGAAATTCGGTAGTCGCTCCCCCCAAACCCCCTTTCCTCGGTTCGGCATTCTGAATTGTACACGGTTGCATGACCGGATGTCTGCAAAACAAAATTTATCCGAAGTAGATTGCTCCCATAGTTCCCAAGTTACAACAATTTTCCTCCAAAAATGCAAATTACCTATTTTTCGTAAAAAAAATCACATTTTGGCTTATTATTCAACTTGTATGGCACCCAAGAACATAAAACATGTTTCATTCTCTTGAGAAATGTCCATTGTTTAAAAAGAATACTAAAGTTCGCGCCTTCTCACCAAAATAGCGGGAGAAGAGGGGGCAAACTCCAGATTTTTGTTTTTCCATTGAAATTCGGGGGACGTGCCCCCAAGCCCCCTTCCTCGGTCCGGTGTTCTAAATTGTAAACCGTTACATGCGCTGATGTTTTAGCTGCAAAACAAAAGTTATCCGAAGTAGATTGCTCCCATAGTGCCAGAGTTATAACAATTTCCGTCAAAAGAGTGTTCGAAGTCAATGAAGACGAAATTCCCTGACATTTCCCTGACTTTTTTTGACACCTCAAATTCCCTGACTTTTCCCGGTTTTCCAGGTCTGTCGCCACCCTGACCATGTGATAACGAGGTGGGCAGATTTTTTAACCTTTTCCATCCCGAACATCTCGATCAAGATCCTCTAGCATGGTCATAGTTTTTACGTTATAATGTTGCTATTTTTGGCTGGATTTTAGATTTTCTTCTTTTACATTATTGTTAACACACATATTATACAATTATGACTCTTGCACGTCTTGGCGTCAAACAAAAAAGGTGGGAAAATGGCAGCTTTTTTTGTGCAGCTTCCTCACAAAGGAAAAATAATTCCGACAAACAAAGGCCAGATTTGTTGGCAATTCTTTTCTTCCACCACTGGAAACTAGATGGGTGAAAAGTTTGCTTCACGGTACACGAGGAATTTTCCCCATGTCACCACAAGGGGGGGGGGAGGGGGGGGAGAAGGGTTGAGGAAAACTGCGCCATTACAAAGAAAAGTTCGAAAGCAAAACGACAACAGGTTGCCAAGCACATGTTTTTCAAGTTGCTGCAATGTGACCTGTATTGTCTAAAAATAAAAAGGTGCCACAGAGCAAGAAAGGGGAAGATATGGCACGCTTTCATCAGGCCTTTCCTGGCTATCATTCTAGCAACATCCCCTAGATCAGCGGTGGTGGTTTCGTGCGTGCATCAGTTGGCTTATTTTGTGTGAAGTTTGTTATATGACCTCAGCAATTAGTTTCCGAGTGTGTGTGTTTGTGGGAACGAGCTGTTCAAGTTCCATTAGTGCTAATAGTGTCTGGAGTGTTTCCAAAAGGCTTATAGTTGACCATGGTTTCTCCAAGTGATTTCCATTTGGATGAAATTCGAGATGAGCTTGAGGCAATGGACACAGATTCTGATGATATGTCACAAAAACGTGACACACGTTCCCCCTCCCCTCCTGCATCTCCTGTCGACTGGCAACCCCCACCCCGAACTGGAAGGACCACTCCAAACCTGCAACCTTTTATAGGACAGACTGGACTGAAGGCTCGACATATTGACAACAATTCCTCTCCCCATGACTTTTTTACGCTGACTTTTTCAGAGGAAATCTTCCTTCATCTGGTGACTGAGACCAACAGGTACTACTGCCAGCATATCGCAAAGCACCCAACAATAAAGCCCGAACGTGACGTGACCCTTGACGAAATGAAGACTTTCATTGGGTTGACGTTACTGATGGGACATGACCGCAGAGCAGAATGGTGCGACTACTGGTCTACGAAACTCCACCTCCACACACAGTTTTATGGACAGACGATGTTACGTAACCAATTACTTCACTTGCTCAGATTCCTACACTTTGAGGACAATATGAAGAACCCCTCCCCCCAAGATTCCAATTTTGACAGGCTGTGGAAGATGAGGTTTGTCTTTGACAAGATCAATGAGCTGAGCTCTAAATGCTACTATCCTACAGAGCATTTAGCAGTCAATGAAGCTATGGTATTGTACAAAGGCAAAGTCATTTTCAAACAGTATATTACAAACAAACACAAGAGGTTTGGGATCAAGATCTACAAACTCTGTGATTCTTGGGGATATGACATGACCTCGACTCATGCTCTTGTTGTAGCGATGACGTGGAAGATGCAAGGAGTTGGCCATCAATTATTTATGGACAACTACTTCTCTTTTCCTGAGCTATTTGATGATCTTGTAGCAAAAGGTGTGTGTTGTGGTGGGACCATCAATCCCCGATGAAAAGACCTCCCCCCTACTTTTCAAAGACTGACTTGAAGCTGAAGAGAGGTGACCTACGTGTTCGGGTGAAGAATGACTTGACCGTGATATGCTGGAAAGACGAGAGAGAGGTGTATCTGTTGACGAACATGCATCAGTCACCACCTGAGGGAAATTTCCACGATGGCAATGGCAACGTGCTCAAGTCGGCTATTGTATGTGAATACAGTAGCCACATGGGCTACGTTGACAAGGCCAACCATATGACTAACTCCTACAATATCCAATGAAGGACAATGAAGTGGACAATCAAGTTGTTCTTCCACTTACTCGACCAGTCCATTCTAAATGCCTTTTTGCTTTTCAAGACTTTCCATCTGAACGTGAGGCACTTGGGGTTCCGCCATCGGTTGGCTATAAGTCTTTTGGAGACAAGTGCCGGGGCAGGCACCCGGCCTACAGCTCCCCTAGCAGCGGCACAGCCCGGACCATCTGGGGCCAGAACACCATCTTCTACACACGCTAAGCAGTACGAGGTTCGTGGCTTCTGCCATTTCCCCAAAATGGTAAGAGAACAGCAACAATGTGCACTGTGCGAGCCACGAACCAAATGCCGCAGCAGGTGTTGCTGCATCGCGTGTGATGTGCTGCTGTGTCTGGAGCCATGTTTTATGGAGTACCATCAGTGAGAGTCATGGCTCCAGACCAAGCATGGGAGCTGCAGCAGCAGAGGTAAGTACAAAAGACATCATATTTGTAATTCTTTTTCAATGACTTTTTGACCAAATGTATACTTACGTATATTCTTAAAGAGTCAGTGGTGCGCAAACATGTCGTTTTGGGGGTACAAGTCTTGTTCTATTGGTCATATCATAATAGTGCAATTATTTTCGTGTTCCTAAAACTCTAGCGATTATTTCCATGTGTATTGTTACAATGTCTTGTACGATTTGTCGTGGGTGGGGGAGGGGGCGAAACCTCCATTTGTTTCAAAAAAAATTCTTGAATTTTCTGGTTCATCCCCCCTCCCTTCATATATACGCTGAATGTGCATAAATTTTATATAGTCCGAATCTATGGTTCATTCCCGAGTAAAAAAGATATATCATTTGTCTGTCTACAGCAATTAGCATCTGATCTACAGTTGTTTGAAGGTAACTATGCATTTTGTTGAAATTCGAGACTTGAGTCAGTGGCACGCAGACATGTCGTTTTGGGGGTACACGTCCTGTTCTATTGATCATATGATAATAGTGCAATTATTTTCTTGTTCCTAACACTCCAGTGATTATTTCCATGTGTATTGTTACAATGTCTTGTACTTTTTGTCAGGGTGGGGGTGGGGGGCAAACCCCCATTTTTTTTCTTCAAACATTTTGAAATTTTCAGTTTCCTCCCCCCTCCCTCCATATATATGCCAAATGTGCATAAATGTTATATAGTCCGAATCTATGGTTCATTCCAAGTAAAACGATATATCATTTGTCCATCTATGGCAATTAGCGTCAGGTCTACAGTCATTTTTATAAAACTCTGCATTTTGCTGAAAATTGGCTCTGGTAAGAGTGGCTAAAGGTTAAATAACATGCATGTTTCTTTACTTTCATGAAATCCATATGCTTTGAGCATATAAATCTACTTCAGTGTATTTGGGTCACTTTGGCAAAGTATTATATTTTGTATTTTTTATTTTTGTAATTTTGCAATACTTTTCTGTCATTTTCGGCTGTAGCAATGATGAGTGATGATTACATGAAATTTATGAAGGGACACTCACAAAAAACACATGTTTTTGGAATTCGGCTCTAGCATTGGACTTCAGGAGGCAAACTTGCAGGTAATCACAACACAAAAACAGTCTTCAATGACATGATACTTGCATCCCCACATTAAAAAAAAGCAAAACAGCCTTTGAGGGAAAAAATGCAAAAATTTGACAAAACTTGGAAATTGGATATATCTCACCTGCCCCCTAATTGACACCAATCAAAAATAGTCTCATAGTACAAACATGTAAATACAATTCACCAAAATTTCATCCTCAACCCTTAAATAATAAGGGGGCAGCAGTGAGAGAAGGCATGCATTGTAATTAGAATAAATTTCCTGAAATTTTCGCATTTCTTTCCAAAATATGCTATTTATAAATTATTAGTTTAATGATTTAATCAGGATATTTAATGTCTAAACTGTAACTTAAAAAAGGCAGTCACGATTAAAAGGAATATATAGGCTTGACTCGACTTAACCGGGAAGTCCAGTAGCTGCATTTGTGGCTCACTCTTGCCCTAAAGGTCTTGCCATTTCATAACAAGCACACAATGAAAGAGTTGCCAGGTGAATAGAATTTTACACTTAAAACTCAAATTTTGGTGTGAAATTAGGATTTATGACGCTTCATGTAAATGTATGGCCCATATTTAGGTACATGTTTCTTGCATCTGTTGACAAAATTTTGACCTGCTAGTGTTACCAATTACTAGGGACATTGAATTTTCGCGACGCGCGAAATGTGAAAAAAAGATGCAATTTTGAACATTCTGCACGTAACTACACCCCAATGACGAAATATGCATGCGTTTTATTCGCAAAGTAATGCGAAATGTGTGTTTTTCCACGAAATGAACGCTTTTTCGCGAAATAACCGTGAAATATCATCAAATTAAGTAGAGAACACGCAAAAACCGGCAATCGAGATTGTGCACGCAAACTGTAGATTTGTAACGAAACGTTTCCTACCACTTGCAGCTGAAGAACGTTCTATCTTCGATCACATCAGGAAGACGCTGCAATTGGGATTTCCCATGCACATAATCTCAGTACGAAAACTTTGCTCCTTGTCAAGCTGCATTTCTTTCTTCCCCTGAATGTCTACTCAACTTCCAGTTTCATTGAACTTGCTATTAGCTGTAGCAGCCATAAGATTAGTCTGTTCCCGCACATCAAGGGAAACAATTTTGTCATTTGTGTTCAGTCATGAATGAATTTTGTTTATCATCATGTGATTTTCAACATGTGTTTGTGTATGTGCAGTAGTGATTATTTTATTTGTTGGACAGCAAGGATATCCTTTAAATACATACAATGAATAAATCACTTGAGATATGCAATTTAGAAATGAAGTGATTTTGTGTTGATGTTTTCTTTTTGGTTGGACAGTTAAGTACTTGTGTATATGTACAGTATATAAAAATGAAGTAGTTTATCAATGTATAGCTCTTTTGTATGTTGTTTCCTCTCATGATGAAAAAGTGTGTGCCAATTTTTTTTTTCCACCGCTGGCATATACCGCTGATCTAACATTTTATTTACCGCTCTCCTCAGTTTTTATTTACCATAAATTTGTCTCCCTACCAATTAGGCAACATGCCCCTAAAATGGAACTTTTTCACTCAACTCATGTAATTGCCAGTCCCAAACCTATTGAATGCTGCACCTGACTCATATTGGTTGCAAATGACAAATTAATGTCTCATCAGTCTTCGGATGGCTAATTATGACCCTTCGAAAATATCTTCTTTATTTTTCTGACTGAAAAGTGCATTAAAATAATGCTGACTTCTGCCAGTTATTAATTTATAAAATTTTCTGAATGGAGTATACTGACAATGCTAAGCATTGAGAAATATCTCAATGGATGAGGCTCTATAATGCAGATAATCAGGTGTAAATATTTCTTATGGTTTTCACGGTACTGGTGATCAAAGTTTGGGTTGAGTGACTTTAGAAACACTGTATATTGAGGTTGAACTGATGCCAATACCAATGCCGATGCTTGAAAATTGTAATAAAAAGTAAAAAAACTTGCTTCCCTGTGCTTTGCATCATGCCATGAAGGCGTATAGGGGGTGTGGAGTTAGGACCCCACACTTTCTTGATCATGGCCGAAGGTGGGGGTGATGTGATCAGCACCAAGCCCCTGGCTACCTTTTCCCCCCAGAGTTTCCTCCAGGTACCCACTTTATATGATGCTGGGTGGGTTCCGGAGCTGCTTGAACAGGTGGGAAAAAATCCCGGTTACACCCTGCCAGTGATTTAACCCGGGTCTCTTGCATAGTAGTCAGATGCCCTAATGACTGAGCTACCATGGCTGTGTTGAAAATTGTAATACAGTGATGATATTAGTGTATAAGCAATCCAATCCTCACCAGTCTCCAAAGGAACATCTTTATACTCAAAGAAGATAAGACAAAACAACTCCTTTTGCTGCTTTGAGTCATCATAGTATATTGGTTACGTGCGTGTTACTCACTATCAATAAACAAAAATACGTTAGAGTATTCAAATTGGTCTACTTACGCAAGTGAGTATGTATTCTTATGTGAACGACGTTTCGGAAGCTTTACTGCTTCCTTCCTCAGGTTGTCGTTTTCGGCTCGGAATATCAACCCACGTCAGAGAAGTGTCATGTGAGGATACTGGGTGAAAGGTTTGGGTTAAAAACACTTCATAGTGCTTGACCTATACAAAATTAAAACATCTTTGCTAAAAACCCCTTAAAACTCACAATAAAACATGTAAAAACCACCGCTACGGTAAACTGGAGTGGCCGTTGAGAGCCTAAACTCCCTGTCAAAGTGAAGCGAGCGGGCAGATGGCGACCCCCAGCGGAATGGTATTTCCCCTCCCACGAGAGATCCCTCCCCTCTCTTTTTCTTCCCCTCGTCACCAATCCAAGGAGAATTCCCGTTCCACCTCGGCTGCTTTCCTTACCTCCGACGTGACATGGAAGCCCATCGGGGCCCTTTTATTATTCAAATTGTCCCACTTTTTAAAAAAGCTAATCCATACGTCATCTAAATTGCCCTCGTCCCGGTTCAGTTTATTTCTGTGTCCCGCGCATATAAATGCCGTTTCGTATACGTTCCTATCCAATTTACTATTACTTCTTTTGATAACCTCTCTTTTTATTATTCTATGCCCACTGTTTATTATATGCTCTGCAAGCCCCGTTTTCGGATCCCTTTCTTTGATGTTCTTAATATGTTCGCCCCATCTAATACGCATGTTCCGGCCGGTTTGTCCAATATATTCCATCCCGCAATTGCATTCAATCCTATACACCCCTTTTTGTTCATCAGGGTTATCTCGAATTTTTACCCCCCTCTTATAATCCGTGAAATGCTTTTCAATATTTCTAGGTGCTCTCGTCCCACATTTCACACCATACTTTTTCACTGTTTTTTCAATTTTCTCCGTGAGCCCTTTACAGTACGGTATCCCAACATAATTAACTTTACTATCCAACCCTCCCTCCTCATTTTCCTCCTTTTCTAACCTGCTATCAGAATCGGGGTTCCCCTTTGAAATATTCTTCCTTGCTCTCCTAGCTAACACGTTCATTTCATATTCGGAAAATCCATTCTTCATTCCTACCTCTATTATCCACGATATTTCCTTTTCTTTTTCTACGGCATTATTGCATAACCTCTCAGCCCTTATGAAAAAGTTTAAATAAACATTCGATTTGACCCTACTTGAATGTTCCGATGCCTTATTAATATAAAGACTGCCTGCCAGGGGTTTATGAAACACCCCTGTCCTTATCCCCTTTCCAATTTTGGTAATCCTTAGGTCCAGGTAGTTAATTTTACCTTCTACCGAATTCTCCCTAGTGAAGCTTATTCTGTCCTCTTGTTTTCCTAACTCCGCAAAAACAGTGTTAAGATCTTTTTCTTTTCCAACTACAAGGATATCGTCCACATACCTACAGTAATATTTTATGTTTACTCCCACCCTTTCCATAACCACTTTTTCTAAGTAATGCAAGAAAATGTTTGCCGCAAAACCCAATATCGGGTTGCCCATCGCTAACCCTTCTTTCTGTCGAAAAATCTTATCGTTTACGCGGAAATAATTGTACCCGGTTACAAGAAAAAACCACCTGACATATTCCCATGCTACCAATATATCCACGTCATGGTCTAATAGCCATCTTTGAAGGCAGTCACCGGCTTTCTCTCTCGGTACACTAGGGTACAAATTTGTTACATCAAAGCTGCTAATTTGGTCATCCCTCCCGATTTCTAAATTTTCAATTGACTTTTTTACCTCAAAGGAGTTTTTAACGCTATACTGGGTGTTAACATTAATCTTCTTCATTCTTTTAATTAATTCCTTTGCCAACCCATACCCTGGGTGTTCATAGGTGGGGATTATTGGTCTAAGTGGGATCAGTGCCTTGTGCGTTTTTGGAATGCCGAATGCTGTGGGGATATTCCCCTCCTTCACTTCTTTAATGAGCTTCTTCTTTTCCCCGCTGCCTAAGGTTATGCTGGTTTCCATCCCACGTCTAATCTCATTTCTAATTTTACTAATTGGGTTCCCATTAACCATTTCGAAATCATTATTTAGAAAGCATTCTTTTTTAATTTTGTATAGGTCAAGCACTATGAAGTGTTTTTAACCCAAACCTTTCACCCAGTATCCTCACATGACACTTCTCTGACGTGGCTTGATATTCCGAGCCGAAAACGACAACCTGAGGAAGGAAGCAGTAAAGCTTCCGAAACGTCGTTCACATAAGAATACATACTCACTTGCGTAAGTAGACCAATTTGAATACTCTAACGTATTTTTGAGTCATCATAGAAAAGAAAAATGCAAGACTTCAAAATGGAAGAAGCCAGGAGTCCAGGGTTTCGAATCCCAACCTGGGCATGTGTGTTCTTTTTGAGTATGCCTTCAACAATTTCAAACTATCATCACTCAATCCCCTCATTGCAATAAGTCAAAAGTGGCAGAAAAATTACCTAAAATAACCTAGTCAAGAAAAACACTCATGTGGCTCCTGAATTGGCACACACCTCAGCTTAAAGCACAGATTATACAGGGTGGTGCAAAATTCCGTTTACAACGCGGAGGAGGTGAATCACCAAGTGAAATGAAGACAAAAATGTAAATGGAATTTTGTCGAATGACGCACCATGTCAGAGCTAGAGGATGCCGAAATCGTGTGAAAATGGACTTCACATCTCCATATGCTGACAAATAGTACTCATAAAGAAGATGCGGCATGATATAACCCAGTGGTTTCCAACTTCAAAAGGTCCGAGGGCCAAAATTATATCCAGCAGTTGATAGGCGGGCCGCATTTTTTTTTTGGGGGGGGGGGAGGGATTAAAAATTACAAAAATTGTAAGTACTGAACTGAAAATGTAGTACTTTCGCATGACCTAAATTTCTAAAATGAGGCAATAAAACAATGGAATTACAAATCAAAATTGTATAATTACAATTTATTTCACAAACACCCAACACTTATTGATGAATTGAAAGAAATTAAAGACACGCCATGCAAATAAGAATCCGTCATAGTAAGTGTTCAATGTGAAAATTGAGCCCGATCTGCTTCTTTTATTAAAGTTGTATTTGAATTTCTGTATTTGAAAGTCTCAGAAGATGAAGCAGTGACAAATCTGCCAGTCTGCTTCTGTAGCGGTTCTTGATGAACTTCATTGTAGAAATAACACTTTCACACGTGTATGTGCTGCCGAACATCGATGTCATTCTTTGCCCAAAACTACGAAGGTTTGGAAAGCGTTCGTTTGAAAAATATTTGAAAAACTCTGGCCCCTTTTCTTGCCTAGTTTGAAGGAACACATCGCCTTCCAAATCACGCAATTCAAGTTGGAGAGAAGCTGTTTTAATTTTCAATCTTACGTTTTTTGGAGATATTGCTCATTTCGATATTTGAACAAACTTTAACAATCCGTCACAGTACAATCCGAGTTGGAACACTGGAAATCTCTTCGTACTTCGTGCGTAGTAAAACAGATCTCTATAGCGCCTCTCTGCAGTTTGTTTCTAAACACAAAGAGTGAAGACTTCACGGAAGCGGCAGAGTTTATTCCACGCAGCGAAGGGATGGAATGCATGGTGTGAAGAGAAAGTTACGTCACTTTAGATTCTTCTGTTTATCATTATTGACTGCAAAATCAATTCTACCTGTGATATTGTCTTTCTTCACAGAACATCCGTTCCTTCAGTAAAAGAAGAACGTATTTTAATAAAAATACATAAAATTAATGTATTTTGCAAACTGGCTTCGCGGGCTGCAGAAAAAGGCAACGGGGGCCGCATGCGGCCCGCGGGCCACCAGTTGGAAACCCCTGATATAACCAAAGAAAACACACCTTGGCTAGTGAATGATGCACAAATCGCATGTCAAAAATGAATGTGGCAGGGATTCCCCACAAGAAGTGAGGGATTCCCGGGAATACATATGTCCGACATGGAATGCAGGTATCGAATGGGGGTACAAAGGGAAATGACGGAGGTCACAGCACATGAAGAACATTTCACCAGGAAGTGTCCGAAAAGCAGGCTGCAGAAGGGAATTCCCCAGAGAAGAGGGGACACAGACAACTTGTGCAAGCGGTGTATGATGACACACACGTACACAAGTAGTATTCTTTATTGGCTGTGGAAATGACATACGATACATATCACAGACATTGTTGAAAATGTCCGCCAGCCACATCTACACACAGATGGCATCGGTGTAGCAGGGACGCTCTGGTATGCTCAAATACGTTGGACATGTCAGTGATCATCCCAGCAGTGACGGTAACTCGAGCAACGAGGTCCTCCACACTTTCCACCGGGGTTTCGTAGACCAGCCTTTTCATTTCGCCCCACAAGAAGAAATCTAGCATTGTGAGGTCGGGTGACCGAGGTGGCCACAGAACAGGTCTATGCCTATCAATCCATCTATCACCGTATGCATTGTTGAGTACAGCTCTGGCTCGGCGGTCAAAATGTGCAGGGGCACCGTCATGTTGATACCATACATCTTGCCTAATTGCAAGGGATACATTTTCCAACAGTTCAGGTAGAACTTCCCATAGGAACACACAATAGTTCCCACCGGACAAAGTATTAGGCAATATGTACGGACCTATCAGGTTGTCCCCGACAATGCCACACCACACATTCACAGCGAACCGTCGCTGAAAATGACGCTCAATGATTGCATGCGGGTTTTGCACATGCCACACATGACTATTATGGGTATTGAAGATGCCTTCTCTGGTGAATAGTGCCTCGTCGGTCCACAACATTGCATTTGGAAAATTGGGGTTTGCAAGAGTTTGTTGCAAATACCACTGACAAAAATCAAGGCGTAGGGGAAAGTCCGTCGGCTGCAGGTGTTGCACCCTCTGCACTTTGTATGGGTGCATACTATAATCGTGCAGCACGCGTAACACATTGGTATGGTGTGTGTGTCACACATGGGCAATGGCATGGGTGCTGGTGCCTGGCGTCTCCCCTATCCTGTCCAACACTTCCTCCTCAAATTGGACACTGCACACACTGCACGGTCTGCGTGATCCCACACCCTAGGTCGTACAGATCCAGTTTCACGTAAACGAGCATCCACCTGTTGAAACAGGACATGTGATGGTAGGCGCCGATTTGGAAATCGTTCGCAATACACACGCCTTGCCTAATGGTTGTTTTGGTGTGTCTCACCGTAAACGAGATGCATATCGGCAAGCTTGTTGGTGGTGTATGTCGCCATTGTCAGGCTCACAAAGGAGCACATGAATATGTACGAAACTAACTTGTGATGCACCGTTCACGACTACATCACTGAACACTCCACACAGGTGTCCACCCCGTACAGACAACACAGATGGTACGCACTACGTACTTCCTAACAGTCACTTTAGCAATGTGCTCAATTTCACCACACACCTCAGGATGAACACCTTGCGACAACACACGTAACTGACAGGCAGATCGCTAGTCGCGTACACTGACGCGTTGTTTGTACGTATGTATACCAGCGATAGCGGGCCGTGACCTTTGCAGAATAATCTATCTGACAGATGGAAGATTATTGCAAGAAGATTTCTTGAAGGTGACAACACTTTTATGCATATGTTATATGTATGCTTTCCACAACTCACCTGGTTGATATCCCAAGAGAATCTTTTCTTTATTCATTAGCAGGAAAGCTTCAGACTTATACTTTTATACATTGTTCTTATTTTTTCCCAAGAAGTATCAGCCTATTTTCAATAAAAATGCATGATTGTAGAAATGTACCACTGCTAAATACATTTTTCAATCACTTTGGTCTACTGTGGTGGCCACAGGGGCATCCTGAATCCTTTTTAATTTTAATTTTGATTTTCTTCTTGTTCCTTTAACTTTAATCATTGGTAGGTACAATGTATAAATTACAATTAGTTCTCAAGCTAAAATTTTTTTGCACATTGCGGCAAGTCTGAAAAGCATATGCTTGAAAAGTTCATGAGAGGCTATACGTGCATGTGCGACGCTCCGTCTGCTAAAGGTTAACCAATCCAACATTCCGACTACGACTATACTAATGCTTGTACAGTCACAGATAATTCTGACTGTACCAAAGACTTACATTTTAATTCTATTTTTTAACCTATTAGCGGGTAAATGATAGTGAATGAACCACATAATTGTGATTTGTTGTATGTAGAATGCACACCACAGAGATTCAATGAAAACTTAGAAATCTGAACACAAATCAATGAACAATATACTGCAGACTTTCCATTTGTATTCTGTAGAAAATGTGAGGTAGAGTTATTTATTTTGTATAGTGGACCACAAACAAAAGAACGTGGGCTGAGCTGTGTGTCCTGCACATTCTACTCAGAGTAGTGAGTTACTCAGAGTAGTGAATGGTTCAAGCTGAACAGATGGAGGGGAAGATGCATGTGTTTGTGGTCTCTCCATAAGAAAAGAAATACACTTATAATACTGACAAATACATTCTGTGGTGAATGAATTTAATTCATTCCCCACAAGGTCCCTTTTCCCTTCCCCTCCCCCTTTTTTTTTGCTGACTCCATACTCGATGTTTCATCGTTCAGTTATGCTGCCTGTTGTGGCTTTTAAAACAAAAAAGTTTATTTTCCATGTGACTGCATTCTCACTCTTTATTGGTCGAGGGGTCCTCAAGTGCCTGTCTATGTTTAACCATCCTGTCTCCCTCTGCACTCTCATGCTGGCATGCTATCTCCTTGAATCAGAACTGGACTCTCAACTGCCAGAGCAAGCAAACACAGACAGGCACTTGAGAAAAAGACCCTCGACCAATCAAGAGCAAGAACACAGTCACGCTAAAATAAAGCTTTTTGTTTTAAAAGCCACAACAGGCAGCAAAATGATGAAACATTGAGTATGGAGTCAGCAAAAAAGAAAAAAAAAAAGGAGAGGAGGGGGGAAAAGTGAGCTTGTGGGGAATTAATGAAATTAATTCACCATCATTCATACATCTAAATGTTAGAAAAACAAATAAAGTATTACCTAGAATCCCAACATCTACACTTTCAAGGGCTTCAGCAATTCTCTCATAAACAGGTCTTCCCAAGCTGAAGTCAACATCTAATATTCTTGTTTCAATACCAAATTCATTTTCTGCGTGAAGAAAGAAAAAACAAATTTTAACCAACAAACATTTTAATGTAAAAATAGTAATGGCATGTCATTCAAATTACACATTTCTTCAACATGTGTAGCAGCAGTTACCTGAAAGAAAGTTGGTGTGGTGTGTTCTGTCCATTGCGGTAGACTGATGAGAAAAAATATTTGTACTTCTAGCTAGCTCTGCTTAATAATAAAAAATATATATGCTTTTCATCTCTATACTGTGTCCAAACCTTTCATGGTGATTGAGACATATACAGAGGATGGACAGGTTAATGGAAACACACTGCCAAGGGAAGGGTAATTCATTCTGAGTTGGCAGCACTGAACCATCATGCATTATGATGGGCATTTTGTTATCACCATGTTTGCCCATTGCATGTATTGTCTGAATCAGTGCAGTATGTGGTTCCCAGGTTCCATTTTAATGACACCCTGTATATATATAGATATGACAATGGTAGCTAACTAAGATATAATTAATTAGAATGGGGTTAAAAAAATGCAAAATAAACATAAAACAGTTCGTTCTTTGCATGCTCCACTTATAGCATTGTAGTAATGTGGTAATTAGCTTTATATTCCCTTCATCAGCAAGAGGAGAATTGCTGACTCAACTGCTAGGAAAGTGATCCTGAAAATTCTCAGATGGAGATGGGAGTTTGGAAAATGACAATACAATAGCTTGTGCAAGTAATCAATACACCCACTGCACATTCTCTTGTGTATTAAAACATCAGTAAAGTAAAAATCAAAGTACAAATGTACTCCTACATACTAATCCAGATGCTATCATTCATTCTTTTCACCATGTACGACACTTGTCCATGTAGGTCTTGTGAACCGAGTTAATGATGAACATAAACACTTTAATTACAGAAACTTGAAAAAAATTGAAATCTTTAAAATTTGCATAACAGCTGTAACAAGTTGGAGGTACAGCAGTGATGATTTCAGATTCTAAAAAGTTGTTCCTCTCATAGTGATCTTTTTTAAACAAAACATACATTATAGAAGGTCTGCATAAAGAAAATGTGGTGCTGAGAATAAGACATCTTGAAGCATCATCCAACATAAACTCATTTGTACTTAAGAGTTGCTATGGTAGCTTCTTAGATTGTTCTTATATTCAAATGACTTTGGGTTTTAATGTTCCAGTGACTCAACTACTTTCTCTTTCCCTAAGAAGAGTGAACTTGAGCACATTAACAAAGTGCAGAAAAAAATATCTTGAGCTCCTTAAAGCAACTTTAATTTTTTTCTTTACTTCTTTTGTTGCTAACTTCCAAACCTATATCTTTAGCTGCTTTGAAAAATATTTTAGCATTATTCTTAATTGTATTTATATCATCCCCTAATAAGTATCTAAGAGGTGCACACCTTAATAATCTTAATATCTGAGAAACACATTCTTTAATTATTGTAATGTTATTATTGAATGTGAAGGAAATGTATAGTCTAGTTTGCTTGTTCTTATCCTGAAATCAAATGAGTTTATCTTTTCTGAAGGAAACTGAGTTCTCCATATAAACTTAGTAAACAAAAGCAATGAGAAATGCTCCTCCTTCAAATTTTTTACGAAATCTGAATGGAATTATCTGAGGAACTTATAAACTCTACCCATAGCATGCAGACACAATGTGTATACTGTTGATAATAGATGCTATATTATTGACCACTAAAAGAGCACACACTACATCAACATTCTTCAGTAAATTGTCTGCAATGAGCACACTGATACTGGACTTCCTTGTGCATAAACAGGGAGTTGGTACTTATCAATACCAGACCTCAAGGTCAGCAACCACATCCACCCTGATAACAATTGCATACACACACATTGTTTTCACACAATTACCCTTCATAATTACCTGCTTTGAGAATCTGCACTTGTGTTAATCGAGAATTTCAACAAATGCTCTCGAAAAATGTAGGAAGTGACAGGGTAGCCACACTGAAGTGGTAATACAACACTGAGGAAGGGACTTGTGTGCTAGTTGCATATATTTAATGTAAGAAAACAATTTTCTTTCCTGCAGAAACAAAGACTTTGGCACAATATTTTTTCCTCAAAAGGATTGGCAAGGCTTAGCATCGAAAAGATTTAAAGTTGGAAGAAGTGGCATGATTTAAGAATTTTCTTCATTGCTGAGGTTAAATACCCAAAAGTGGAGGGAGATTCATTCAGGAGTTTAATCACATTTTGTGCACCTCAATAGTCCATTATTGTAATCATGCTACTTGTATGCGAGGCATTTCCCTACTGTCCTCAAACTTTTTAAAATCACTGCAGACCTGGTATTTCATACTTTGTGTACTTCTGTTTGAGAAACTCAATATTCTGCTAACAGTCTTTCATAGGTAAACATTTTCTTGTTCTAGTGTAGTAGTTAATGTGTTGCATGTACCAAACAGTTAAGTTCATGTACAATTCCCAGCATATGAGCACCTCCACTGTATATTAGTGGTCCACTGACCGTGGGCACACACATGTATACACTAATTTTTGTATGAAGGCAAAATGGTCAAAACAGTTGTTATCATAGATATACAGTATTTTCAAATCTACCTGCATGCTCACGAGCAGATGTTTATCATTGTGGATATGGCATTATTTAGAAAAATTTGAACTGAGCAACAGAAGTGATATGCTACAATAAATCTAATTATGCATAATATATGTAGTTTTAACAGTAACATTATAAATATTGTATAATTATTAAAATTTATGGAAAATGAGCAGACCAATTTCATTATCTACTCAATGCAAACTGTATACATTTTATCATTAACAATAAATAAAATAAAAAAATGCCAGTAGAGTGCAGGACCAATGAAAATTTCCAAGCACACTTACATATTTGTTTTGTATGTGTGTTAATAGAATGTATGTGTTTTAAAGCTTCTACATATGTATTGAAATGGCTATTTAAATCTTCCACAACAAAACTTCCACCTGAACTCACATTTTCTGAAAGTTTTGTAGGAAGAAGACAATTATAAGTTGTGCTAGAAAAATGCATAGCCGATTGTAAATTGAAGCCTTGCGTTTACATTCCAGAATATTACATTTTCATGCATTATGCATTCAATCTTCTTAGTCAATTACAGTAAAACATTATAAAAGTTTCCCAGATTTTATGCCCACATTTCAAGTTCTTTCCACCTTGGTTGCCTGAAAACCTTAAAATCGAGGTTCCACTGTAATGATACAATAGACTACCTGATATACTTACATTTTAGAAGGATTGAGAAAACGCTTATTACAACATTGCGAGCAGTGTAGTAATTGCTGTTATGGTTCAAGGGAGAGCACATTTCAGAAACTTACAGTAAAAACCACCCAAAATGAATGCAGATGATTTATTTGCCATTAAGAAAATAAAGAATGAAATGAGCTGCTTCATTTACTATGCGTTATCTTAGAAATATCTCTACAAGGACATAAGATTGACTTCTATTTGGATAATCAACAAACTTAATAAACAAAAAAAATCCGTATATGTTTCCATGTACTATTCATATGTTAGAATGAACTTGAAAGGTAACTTTCTTAAAGCACCAAAATTCCAATGGGTTTCTAAAAGGAGAGTTAAACCAATTAGTTGTTTTTATTTTCACATCAAGTATTGATCACAAGATTGAGAAGGTGCATCATGGGATTTGAAATGGTTCATTGTTGGATCAGTGGCTCAGATGGTTAACTTGGACTGAAGAAAGTGTTCAATGCATTCTTCACTTTCAATATGAGGTGAAGTGAGGTAAGGCACGGGGAGCAACTGAGGTGAGGTGTAATCTCATACATCTAATATGCCACAGCAATTACAAACAACACACTTCTGAAACATACCAAGTTCTTCAGCTACTGTTGTGAGTTTCTCGATGTTTCTGCTAATCAAGAACAAATTTAAACCTCTTCTTGCTAATTCCTGGGCATAAGCTTTTCCAATCCCATCTGTGGCACCAGTGATCACTAGAAAATAATACAATCATATTTTAAAAGAACACAAACCATGGTAATAACAATTATATAAATGAAAATACAATTTGACAGTGACCCTGTAAATTATATCATACATTACCAAAAAAACTGAGTTTGAACTTCAATTTCCCAATCAGAATATGAGAAATTATATTTGCAGAATTTGGGAAATGATAGTCACATATTGGGATGGTGGATTTCAAATATCAGTTTTCATGAAACAATGGCAGCTCAAAGAAATTAGTCTCTGATGCCACATGTGTGAATCAAGCACTTGGTAGACAGATGCGATAAGCTGTGCTGGTCATTTGATCATGAGGTGTAATAGTGAGCCATCACAGTGAAGTATGGACTGAGTGTGATTTTCTGCAGGAGTTCAGAGTGGGCCATACTGCTGACAGGCTGCACATGCACCATTGCACAGTGATTTGGTGCCTGGCAACAATACACAACATCAAAAAGCTGAATATATGCATGCCAAACACCCTGACTCCAATGGATTAGACACAGTGACTTGGAGTGTACCCCTCTCATATGCTGAGGAATAATTGGGAAAGGATTTTGCACGGATTGTGACCAATCAATAGTTGATACCAGGTATTGCCCAGACCATCCTTGAAAGGTGCTGCTACTTGTGTGATGGTCTGCCTTGCCCAGACAAGGTAAGGTAAACCTAAAGCTACCCACTTCACATTGCAACATGTTGTGAAGGCATGTGCATGTGCCACTTGTGCAGATAATGTGATGAGCACCACTTTCCACCCCCCCCCCCCATGATTTGCCCTAAGTACCCATTTATTACAGGCTGGGTGAACCCCGGAGCTGCCACGTGCAGGGGAATTGTTGCAAAATTTTCCCACCTGAAATTGACCACACCAGAAATCAAACATGGATCTCCATGTGGCAACTCAAGGTGAAACTACGAATTTGGACCGTTATTGTGCTATGCTGAGAGAAATGAACAAACAGCTTCACCAGGAGCAACCATCATTAGCAGTATGGGATTCAAACTTTGAATTGTTAAAAATGACAAATGAGTTAAACATCTATCGCTCTCTCTCTCTCTCTCTCGCAATTCTCTTCACAATTTTCTTCCAAACTGCGAGTGTACTGGAGATGAACTAATGAGTCATAATTAAACACATTATTTTCATATGACAGGCAGATTTAAACCACCTACATATTACTGGAATTAGCTGCGCTTGATAGTAAGGAAATGTATCATACCAAGTTTCATTCATTTGAGACATTAAATCATATGTTTATTGCTACTACAAACATACAGTAGAATGATGATAATCATAACTTTATGCATTCTTAGTATTATAAACATTACCATCTCATTGAACTTGTTGATACAAGGAAGATATTCGCTGGATATGTTAGTCTGTCCTTCTGAATGTCTGGAAGGATTTCCACACACTGAATTTGACTCTCCATTATTGCAGGAACATTTTGAATAAATTTCCTGTGAGGCTCTTGTAACTTGCCTATGAGATTTGAACTTGATATGACACCCACACCTTCTAATTTTTAAATTTTTATCTCATAAAAACCAGCTTAATTTCTCAGTCTACCTTCACAACTGTTCTATTCCAGTGTGGTTCTTTCCACACATTACACCTGCATAATTACTGGGCATTCCCAAAAGAAAATTTTATTGTTACAAATTTGACGAAACATTTGGCACCAACCACACTGGCCTGCACTGCATGCACATTGGAAGTTACCTTACGAGGCTGGAATTGTGCACAATTTGTTTCAATATTTGAGTTAAAAGTGTGTAGTGTACATTTTACAAGTTTGTTTTCAACTGTATGTTCTACATCGTGTACACAATAAATGTCCAGGGTTTTGCAATGACATAAAATAGAAATGAACATGCAAACATGTGTTCAGATAACTTATACTAGAGAACAACTGAAAATTCTCCATTCAACACATGAAAAACTTCCACATGACTACAGTAGCGAAGCGTGGTCTTAAGAGGAAGGAAAGCAATGCAGTACTCCGAAAAATTGGGGGGGGGGGTATATAAATTATACAGCCCATTGCCCCAGTTTTTCTAGGAAAGAAAGGACATTATAAATAATAATAATATATCCATGAACTCCTCTCTCAACGGCCATACTGCAAAATTCTTGTCACGTTATTGATAATAAAATACTTGCTATTACTTACAGCTTCCCGTACGAAATTTGAAATATTCATGTTTGTTTCACAAAAGAGAACACTCACTTCAACCACTCGTTCTTCCCACACAAATGGAAAATATTACGAAAAGCTCCGAAGCTAACAGAAAAGTGATGTCAACCTCTTTGTAAAAATTAATGTTCACGGGGAGTAAAAGAACTGACTTGAAGCTTAAAATTAATTAAGCTTTCGAATAATAGGCCATTACAATAGGAAGAACATGCGCTGGTTCTTCTTTTTAATAATGTATTATATTAATAAAAATAATATTTCGAGTTGGATAGCATTTATGACTTAACGTTTTTGCTATTTGCAGGTCTCAGAAGAGAGTTTCATTGCTTTTTTTTTACATACGTTTTATCGAAAAAAACATCAGTTCATTGTTTTTATGAAAACTTACGATAAATATAGTGTAAATTATTTGGTAGTTGTCAACACTGGCGTGCGTTGTAATTTGAGACAAGAGAAGTGTGAAGCGGACAACAGCCAGCTGTTCTGCAGATTCCAGCGCTCCCCAGTGCCGGAACACCATGTTTGTCTTAATCCCTGAACGTCGACATTATTGACACGTTTTACAAATCTTGAAACTCAAAGTAATGCTTTAAAGTTTATCTACATGGAATTTGGAACAGTTATATTAATTTATTTCAATAATTCTGTGTTTATAATAAAGCAAATATACATCTTCGAGATCATGTTAACACTTATATGTTTTCTGATAGTAGTGTCTGCTTTCTGCTTGGCTCGGGTGTTTTCGAGAAGCCGAAAAGCTCCGAAAAGCAGAGCTTTTATTAGTGGTTTGGGGACCGTACCTTCACCAGCATCTACCCTTCGCCATATGATACTTGAGAAGCATTTGTTTCCCTCACAGTGGCTGCAAGCAGAGAGGTTGCTGCTTGCCAATGGGCTGCGGAGAGAATTTGCGGCCGTAAAATTTCGCGAAATCGAGTGCGATAGAAAATAAATAATGCACTCAACGTTAAGTACATTAAATAATATTTTAATAGTGCAAGCAGTGCTTGCTTTGCTTGTACTATATCTTCGCCACTGCATGACTACTATTAATGGTATGAGGGATATCAAGGTAAAACTAAACCAAAATTTGTGCATTTTCTTGAAGTAGTAAGCCCACATCTTACTGTCTGGCAAGTGTTTGCTTCTTATTTCATTTAACAGGGTAGCTACAAACAAGCAGATTTCCAGGACAAATTTTGCATCTTTTCCCCGACAAATTTGAAGTAAATCCACGTATTTCTACATGGAAAATAAACTCATACAGCTTTCAGGTATGGACTGTATTAAGTATCTACATTAGCTTACAAGAAATTGACTTAATTTCTCTATGATTTATATTTGTTCTGAAAAATAGTAAATTTGAAAAATTATTACAATTCACAAGCTAGGAAGGGACTTTTACAGGACTTTTCTCATTTGCAAGCAGGCTTAAATAAAATATTTGATTATTTTTAAAGTTATGACTAAATGAGATTAGAGTAAATTAGTTGTTTCCAATGAAGAAATTTTGTAATTTCTCATTCTTCTAAGCCTTTCTCATTATTACATGTTGATATTCCTGCCGCTTGCAAGAACCATGACTGCAAACTTATTTTCGAAGCATTAACGCTTGTATCTACGTCTCTTTTCTATATAAAGCAAACAAACAACTTAATCCATGCACACATGATTGAGATATTGGTATGGTGAATTAGCGGCTTGCTTGATATGAACATGGCAACACATGGTGTTTGATTGGCACCCAAAACCCTAACATATCTTAAACCTGCTTCTCGGGACTAAATGTTCTGAAAGTAAAGTAATGCAATTATACAAACCAAAGTGTCATATTACCTTACATTATTAATGTTACTTCTCTTTCAGTACAAACATTCACAGTCTATCCAAGTATTGTGAAACTCACAACACTGTTACCTATATTGCTGGCAAAAAGTGTGTGTGTGTGTGTATATATATAATATTAAAAACTTAACGCAAGCAATTTATAGTATGGGAATCTACTGCACTGCACAGGCATATCTGATTTTGCTAATCAGACAGGATAAGATAGGACCATGCTGTTAATAACAGCGTCCTTACGTTTATATATGAGGCACATCCAGAAAGTAAGTTTCGATATCGTTGGAACACTGTACTAGTTGTTGGAGCACGATGCGCACATACAGATAGGAAGAGGTGATATGTGGGGCAGTCGCATTGTTGTGAGGGGAGTCGATTTGAGAACAGTGTTATACCAGGGCCAAAGCTATCTCCTGGCTGTATTCACAGTGCAGACTGGTTATGTTGGCAAAATCTTGGCCAACTGGCCACTGCAGGAAGGAGGGATTCTAAGGTTGCCGATTGTTGCTCAAGAAGGGGGGGGGGGACAGCGGTAGGGATAATTGGCTGTTTGACCGCAAGTCTCTTCAGTATGGTCAGACGATGGTGCAGACAATTTATGGAAGGCAGATACATCATGCACGACTCCACACACCTGAATGCAAGTGGGTTCTTTTGCATCACTTTAAGTGGGAGCCTCGACCTCATATGCTACGACTTTCATCTCTTCCTTCAGCTGAAGCAGTTTCTGGCAGGACATACATTTTGACAATAATGCTGCTGTGCCACACTACAACACACACCTGAAGGATGGTGGTGAATGTCAAAAAGTAAGTTATGGGTCACTGTAATTAAGACAATAAAATGTCAATTATTACCAAAGTTTGTGGTTTAATTTATGGCTAATTGGAATGTACTTTCTGGACCATCCTCGTATAAAGCTTCAGCCTGTTAAATTCAATAACAGTAGACGAAAAGTGAAAATTCAGTAGAGCTGGCAGAGGAACATAGCTTTTGAAAGCTAACGTCATTCTCATCTTCAGGGTAGAAGTTCCTGAAGATGAGAGTGACGTTAGATTTCGAAAGCTTGGAATCTTTTCCACAACTCACCTGGTCAATAGCCTTTGAGAATCTTTTCATTAGTCAGATTTATCAGACAAAAATCACATGCATCAATGGAGCTTAAATATTTGACGTATCAAATGTCATTCCACGGCATACGACAAAAAATTCAGGTTGGAGAAAAGCCCTCATTCGTTTCAATGTTCCTTCAGAATGTCCACACAATGCCGTACTATGGTGTTGGACATCTGTCTAATGGTACCAGTGGGTGCACCATTCTGGTTGACAAGTCCAACCCCTTATAGCTCCCATAGACAAGAAAAAAATATGTCAATATATCTAAAATGTGACATTTAGAGGTTCATCAAATGTGTCTGCCTCACTGAAAATTTCTCCTCCTTCACCTGATCACCTTCCACCACTTGTTTCTGGCACCGTGGTTGTGTCCAATGCATAATAGAGACCTTAAAGTTTACACCAAAGGCTGGCAAGATGATTTCCTGTTTCTTATTATGACTTCTTCAAAATCAAATGTCTGGCAGGTTCATTGCATCACATCGCATCTACAGTTCAACAAAGAAACATTTGTCAAACAAGACAAAATTCCCTGACTTTTTTTACCTACTCAATTCCCTGACTTTTCCAGGTTTTCCAGGTCTGTCGCCACCCTGATGTAATAATATACATATTTAGGGATGATATATATTAGTTATATTTATTTATATATTTATTAGCTACCATTCTTACCTGGTAACTAATAATGTATCAAATCTAGAGTAGCAAAAAAGAAGCTGACTTTTTTGAATGGATGTTTTTTAAGACAAAAAAACAGTTTCTTTGGGGAAAAAACGGAAATTTGGGCTTCTTTGGCATTTTACCAATTGTGGCTAACCAATTTCACTTGCAGTGTTAGTTAAGAGTTTAGAGGTTTCTAATGTCATATTTTGGAATTAGCTAAATAATTTTACATGGTGCAGCAACCAAAAGACACATATTTGCTATTTCTTCTACAGGGTGTCCCAAAAAGTAATGCAAAAAACATACATCTTCATGAATATACCATAATTAACCCCAGAAATCATCTGTAATGCGTAAAGATTTATCGTTCTTTTATCAATTCAGCAAATACCCAAAGAGACCATTGATATACATCGGAATTTTTTTCCAGCGACTCCACAGGTGTATTTTTTCCAGTTTTGTTTTCACTTCATATAAAAACCTTTTTACACCTTCGTAACTTTTCCCCATAATGTACAGCATGATTTTCTAATTTAATGTTTAAAAAATATGCACATGGACAAAATTAATACCCAATATACGAGTTATGTAAAGTTAAAATCTCGATTGTGTGACTTCTTGGATACCCTATACAGTTACAAATTTGTTTTTACCATACGTGAGTTCATATATGTGCCTACCCAATGGATAGTGGTAACACAGTAACACAGGTTTGATGCTCAGTGAAGACATATTGCACAAAGTTTTGGATTCCATTTTAGAACTGTAGGCCCAATCTTGATTAGACTATCTGAGCATAAAATGAGATTAAAACAAACATTCACATGTTCGTACCACTGACGTCACAAAAAATTAAGCAAATGTTAATATTAAACTATTAAATGTTTAATATTAAACTATTAAATGTTTAATTAAACTATTAAATGCCCCATTAAATGCACATTGCTTCAGGTCCAATTTTAAGCTGTAGGTCCAATCCCAATTAGCATAAACTGGACTTAACAAACAAAATTTTACTGAGAGAAAGACAGATTTTTTAATGAACTTTTCATTCGGCATTTGTGGCCAATCTATTTCAGTTTCTGCCTCACTTTTAGGGCCACTGTGCACTAGGACAGCATTTCTCAACTGCCAGGCTGTGACCCAGTACCGGGCCATGAGAGTTCATTATATCCAGTGGTTGCCAACTATTTTAATCCAATTTTATATTTCCTAACGAGCCTAGACATATACCATAATTTATTAATTAATATTTAATTTCAATGGTACATATTAATGTATAAAGTAAAAAAAAATTAGAAAGGGTTACATTTTTTAGCAGGGCATTGACTTTTACAAAATAAATTTATCATGCTGTGGTCTCACAATGGTTGGCAACCACACTAGGTGTCCAAAATACAAGACTTGCTCCATGACCAGGTTTACCAGCCAGTAAGTCAAATTATGCATGATGCACTCGAAAGCCAGAAAACAAATACTCTATGCTAAATACAAATGTAAAGGGGCTTGATACTAGATTTTCTATTTTAGATAAAGAAAAAACTGTATCATTGAGGGTTTATTTGATAAGTGTGTTAAAAGATGTAGCACTATTTTCTTTCTTTCTTTCTTCTTTTTTTTGCTTCATATGCATGTTCGTATGTTAAATTCAAGCAATGAAAATTATATCACGCTATTGGATTATATTTACAAAATATGTACAAAACTGCTCTAATTACATGAATGCGTAGATATATTTAATAAGCCTACTGAAAATGAAGTTAACACTTGGGGAAAAAAAAACATCCATTCAAAAAGCCGGCATTTCTGTAACGACTGCTTGTGTCTGTCTAGTTATAAATTCCATGTCAAAAATTGTATGTATTTTCAATTTAGATGTCTTTTTACAGTAGATATATAAATGAAAGCTGTGGAACAAGATAAATGCAGCCAAGTAATGTATTTTCATTTCATGCATTTCCACTTCGGGGGAAAAAGCTGAAAGAAGCCAACCAAAAAAGCTGCTGAAAAAACTCAGTTATTTCCCCAAAAAAGTACCCCCCCCCCCCCAAGTAGTTTTTCTTTCAACCACTTCCACCTCTAACTGAATCAAAATTCTACTGACCAGATATAAAGTTAAAAATGTTTCATAAATAACTGATTTATTTATTCAGGCCATTACAATGGGTTTTGCACTAGAAAAAGAGTGCCTACTTAGGTCACGTGCACACAGAAGATAACAAATTGGCAGACAGTGGTCTCTGGAAGGGGCTGGGCTGGTTAATGCTTCCAAATGGCAATTGCTTTGAAATGTCATTTGTGATACAGATATAAAAAATTAGTCACAGGAGAAATATTACTATATTCCAGCTTCAGCAAATGAATCAGGTTTCTATGTTCTTTCCTTGATATTGTATTCATGTTTTTCTAATTAACATATTAGTATTTGAGCAGTGATGGCACCAGGATTAGTCATCTGGGGGTGCTGAGGGGGTGTGGAAGAAATTAGGGGGTGCGATGTTGAAAATAAAGAAAGCATGAAATATGCATGCATGTTTTAGCAGAAGCGCAACCACGAACTTTTGTCTGGGTGGGGGGCAAGTACCAGGATAAACGTGCAAATAATAATAATAATAATGACAATATTTTTATTAGTAATACAGTAGTAGTATCAAAGACATAATTATCCTCGTAAATCACGCAAAAAGGGGAGAAGTCGGTGCTAAAGCATTTATGTTGGACAAACTATTTGAAATATTTTATCAATTTCACATTCACAAGCACACAAACTGTATTTTTTAAATACAGAAAATGCGTGACAAATATACTTCTATTTGTACAAATGACATGCATAATTTTCATGTACAACATATGTTTTACACATATGCAACATAAAAATAAAAAATACATATGCAACATGTTAACACTAAATTGTGTACGTATTCAAAGTTTCTTTAACATAATATTTAAATGCATTACATAATCAATTCATCCGTCTCATAACAAACCGACAGCAAAAATTATATAAATCTTTCAAATGTGTGCACTTCTTTTCATCCAAAATATTGTTCATGCATTTAAGACCAAACTGCTTAGCAGCAGCAACAGTCTGAAGTACATAGTTGGTCTTACTTCCCTCTCTGGTAATTTACAATGCATTACAGAAACTAATGATATTGCTGCTCGCTTTGCTCGCAAGAACATTTTTAGATCCAAATTATTGGAAACTGAAAACAATATGAATTTAATAAGGCCCCACATTCTTTCTTTTATAACGTTTTTATTTAGATTGTTCGCCGCCCCCTAGCTACGGCTCTGAACTTTATGAATTTACGAAGAAAAATTTACGAAATGTATTTTTATTTGCATAACATTTGAAATCCAGGATGGCAATTGTCTCTCTGTGTCCCCCCCCCCCCAACACACACCTGGAGGTGCACTTGGCCACCTGGAAGATGAAAATAAATGATACATTAACACTAATTCCATCTTGAGTACCATTTTGTCCTGCTGCTCTTAGATTCTGCTAGCCTGGCTTTTATCTTTAACTTCAATGTTTGCCCCCATTGAATTGATTTCCGACCAAGGTTGGAAAGGGGGGTAATGCTCCCCTGTGGTTGTGCCATTGGTTATGTTCCGTCTTCCCCAGCTCAGGACAAAACGTTAAGTGTACACGACAAGTTCATCTTTGTTAAAATACCCTTCTGACCACTATCCCCATCAACGTACTGTAACATTTCTTCGAGAACTTTGGGCTCCTCGGCAAAGTTTGAAATGGTACTTAACTAAGATGTTACGTGGAACATATAGAATGCACTAACAGGTAAACTACCCGTCACTTTACAACTCACGTTAAATAATTTCTCGAGCACGACCTCATGCTATCTTGAAAGCACCTGAAATTTTTGTTCCAGTGCAACTTGGAGAAAAGAGGAACAACAATAAAACAATGCCAAAAAAGAACTCCCTGAACAGTTGGCAAATATCGAAAAACACAAACAGGCCACTTAAAAGAAGAAACAATTGTTAACAACAATACTGATGAAAGAAAAGACAACGGCCTCTGATCTTTATAGAGACTGCCGTCAGTACAGGAAAATACATGTGGCTTCTATTTCAATGCTTGGCTGTTGTATACAATTACAGCGGTCTCACTAAAATACCTAACATTCAGGCACTCAATGGGACTATGACAAATGATACTGTAAGAATTAATGTTTTCAACATAGGTTTTGAATAGGGGGTGCGGAAGAAAATTAGGGGGTGCGGAGGAAAATTAGGGGGTGCGCAATCACCACTTCCTGCCCTCCTGGTGCCATCCCTGTATTTGAGTGCACTGTGCCATGAGCACATGTTGAAACATGACAAAAAATACTGACATTGTTCATCATATATTTCCATCTGATCTAAATGAGATGAATAAGCTGAAAATGCATACTGCAGATAGACACCTCAAAATAGAAGTACACTATAGTATTTGAGTAAAATCAACCATTTTAAGATGGCAGATGAAAAATTATTTTTCATTATTATGAACACTATATCAGACTATATATTTTTTTTCAAACAAACACTGCATTGAATACATTTTCAGAGTGTAATTTTAAGACATTTCTTGCAGCACAATTTTTTGATATTTTAAAAGGTAATGCATAATTCAGGAGGTGAGAGGAAACAAATTTACAAAAAAATTTAATTAACTCTGTAAATATGAACATAAAAACTATCATAAATTTAAAGGTCCTGAGATGAATTTTTTACATGTGCTAGATACCATGAAATATTGGTACTTTATTGTGTTTAAGAACAATTGGTCAAGACATTTCAAGATGGTGGACAAAAACCGGATTTCTTTGGTGTCTTGCAAGAGTTTCAAGTTTGCTGATATTTATGTTCCATTTTCAGATTAAGGAATGGAAATCTCAGTAGATTTAGGGAATAACTAGAGCTGTAAGCTCTTCACAAAACTTTATGTGATCCATAGTTTAGGAAAAGGTAACTACCAATAATATTTGACCACAATCACTACAGCAAATTTAGAGTTTTTAAGTTAAAATTCACACAGCAACTAGGTATGCCCTGCAACTCATCCAGTGTCGCATTTGACCAAAATCAGTCAATGTCTCAAGATGGCAGATGAAAAATAGAATTTTCCAATGTTGTGGGCATTCCAAATTCTGCTAATATGTATTTTAAAATCTATGCCTAGACCACATTGTTGGAGACAGAGAAACAAAAAATTACAATTGTTTTGGAGCATCACCATTAAAAACTTCATAATATATGAAGGATGGGGTGTCAAAATGGGAGGAAAGTTACCAATATTGTGACCACTAAAACAACAACACATTAGAGTTTTTTTTCAGCTACAATGTGTACAACTGTTAGATATGTACACTAATTGATTGGTACCCTTAACCCACTGTACCCCCATGAGATGGTGATAATTTTTGCGTCATTCAAGAAGATTATGTTCCATATGTGTGGTTTCTGTCGTTTTTAGCTCATGGAGATATATTGTAGTGGAGTAATGAGAGTTTTTTGATGGTACTATTTATGGCATCATTTTCATCCTCGCCATCTCCATGTGGAATGAACTAAACCTGTGGCATTAAGTTATGCATTACTTTTGTAGTGTTTGTACACAAAGGTAGTGGTTTTGAAAGTTATGTCTTGCCAGAAGAATGGGAAATGGATGCAAAAGGAATTTGACATCATGTTACATTGTTTGTGTTTTGTAACTTGGAACTGTATTGGAAATATCGGAGATTGAAGGTTGGCAATCCTGGTGTTGTCAGGGAGTGCAGATGATGTGTCAGTTATGTTACATGGTACTGTACTTTGTTTTTGTTTGGAAGGTGGGCATGCATCTTTAGTGTGGTGTTCTTTTGTTAGTACTTTGAAAAATTATATATTCTCGTTCATATTGGAAATGGTTGTTAGGTTAGGAGGGCCAGGTTTGGTCCCCATAGTCATTTGATGTTGTTGTTACGCCAAGAGTGTTACTTTTGCTGCTCTTTGGGATTTTTTATGGGAAAAAGAAGTGAAAGTAGTCTGGAATAAGAGTATGTTTTACTTATGTGGATAATACTTTGCGATTAAATATCTTTGTTATTTGAGCTTTCCTAATGCTAAAACCAGTTTCATATTATGTAAAACATTGAAACCTGTCAATGAAAAAAAATCGATGTAATTCTCGAGGGGGTACAGTGGGTCAATGGCCCCAATTGATCTCACATTGCAATTGAGTGATATTGGCCATGATGGCAGACTTTGGAAAATATACTTAGTGAGGTTGATGTGTGGTAAAAATATTTCCAGTTTTCCCAGCAAAAACTCTGGGTAAGTTTGTACTTTATCTTACATATAACTACATGTGTGTACACTGTAACATTCATGCATTCTATTTAAGTTGGGTTGGGTTGCTTCTCAATATATGTTTTCCCCCTTAAAAACAAGAGCATTGTATGCTTTACAATGTTGGAAATAGCAACACTTCAAAGATGTTTAATCTTGATGATCCTGTAAACACTAGGGTTGCAAAAAAAAAAAGCGGGACCTTCATGAGCAGGAGAAGGCATGGTCGATGGAGCTTATACAGAGTGTCCACCAACCATTAGCATTTATCTACCACCTTACCATCAGCTGTGTACACACACAATTGAATATTTTACTTTACAAAACTATGGTACATTTTTATATTTATAAAAATGACAACAAACATCAAGATTTTCCTATAAACTATATGACTATATAGGTCTATGGTTTTTTACAGAAATATTGCATCAGTAAAATTATTGGTAACAACCAATATGCTGACTCCCTGATATACCTATATTCACGGGTACTGATTAATCTGTTTAGTGATCGACTCATGATCTTGCTACCAAAGTTTCCAGGTTTGAATCCTAGCATAGGTGTTCTCTTGCGATTGTCCCTTCATCAATTTCATCTGATCATAATTCATCCTTATTGTTGTAATTAGTCAAAAGTGACAGAAATTCGACAAAAAAAAAAAGAAACATAAGAATACGCATACAAGATACAGGCAGTTGTTTTCACTGAAACATTTAAATGATCCGTAGCCACCTTGTTAAATTACACGGTGTTGTACTGCACCTCAATATGAATCAGGAAATATGTTGCCAATCTGTATACAAGTAGTACGAATTAATATGATGTTCTATGGCATCAATATATTCAGCATATTTTAAAGATAGTCTGAATGTTGTAAATATTTCAATTCAAACAAAGTTGATTTAGATATCAATCTGACTGCATTTCATAGGCAGTTTAAGTTAATGAATCAGAAGTGTCCCTAAGCTTTGGTACCCTTTCCTACATAGAATGAATAATCATCATTGTGTATAGTTACTTGGCTTTACCTTATTTCTTTGGTAAACATCTATGCCATTCAAGTGCAAATACAAGCATCACTTCTATCGTAATGGCCAGATCTGTTAGACTACTCTTTGTTTCATACATAATTATTGTACTTTCAGCATTTATTACTGACCTTTCTCTCTCTCATTCTTTCATGAATAGTTGATCCTTTAATGCAGCAAACACAAAATGAACATATTTGAAGTTTTATCACACCCAATGTGTGGATGAAGTGTTTGTATGCATTTCTACTGCATGATAGTATAAAGCTTTCCCAGCTTCAATCCGGTACTACTCCACTCAGGTAGTCTCTACCTGGAATAACAAGGAATAGGCCTATTATAAAAATTTGTTGCAGTTTAGGAACATCTTGCAAACATGTGATGCAGACTATAGCAGTCCAGGAAAATTATGAAAATGAAACACAGAGAATTAAAAATGCAAAATTTATATGGGTACACCACTGCTGTCAATAAAACGCACAATTAGGTTTATGGGAGTAGGTTAGGAAGGTCAGGTTTGGTGCTCTTAGCATTACAATTACTCCCATGTGCATATGGTGCTACATGTGTGTGTTTCAAGTAGGTTAGGATTGTGATGTTTGATTGTCTTAGTATTTAAGCACTTTCCTTGATTTCCTGATCATGTATACAATATTTTCCATGGAAAAAGAATGCATCAGCCAGTGCCGAATTAAGAGTATGTCCACTTGAACAATCAACTTTCACAACATACTTTCCGTCTTTAAAATTCACAATTTAGTTTATTTTGATGATCATTTTCAGTATTCTAAATGAATTTCTCAGACTCCTGTACAAGTTGTAAAAATCATTACACAATTGAAACCCTGAACCTTGTATTTGTATTTATTTTACTTTGAGTCATTCTTCTACCACTTTAGGTTAATCTCTTTGATGATAATTAGATGAAATTAAAGAAGGGGCACTCATGCCAGGTTGAGACATACACTGGAACTACCAGTGACAAGATTGTGAGTCGACCACTTAATCATTATTATTATAAATAAATTCTCATTAACTTACATGTAACTGCAGCTCCAACCAGATAAATGTTACTACAGTGACATTCACTGACCTAGATAGGTCAAATATATGTACATATATTGTAATTGTGAAGTCAATCCATCAGTGGCAACTGTTGCATACATTCAGGATAGAATTTAGCTTTTCAAGGGTACATAGCATCAAAATGAGATGTCATACAAACAAACAAAAAAAGTTACAAAGAAATGGTCTCTATATATAGGTATATACTATGAAAATGTGTTTGACAACACACTGTATATTCTACTTTCACTATCATTTCATGACTTGAGATGAGGTTCAGAACGTGACAGACATATTCTACTCAAGAGGAGACCCATAGTCTGATGAACACTAAAGATAAGAGCAAGATCTTTTGGCTCCAAATGTGGGCATTTTAAAGTTCAAAATCATATTTTCTTCTGTCAACATCCATCCTTCGCTCACAGAACCAGGAGTAATTTGTCTGTTAACCATGTGTGACACTTCGGCTTTGCTGTGTTTTTTGTCTACCTTACAACATGTTTTGCACAACCCCGTACGTTTGCTATCAGGCATAAGTTTGGCAACACAGAATAGCACAAAAATTCTCATCACCATGGCAGTTGGAACAACCTGCCTGGTTCCTCCAAGTTCTCTGACACAAGAGACAAAAATGGAATTCCACCTAAAAACTTCCATTGTGCAGGGTATAAAATTAGACAGATCTTTTCATGGGGTGCACTACTTTAGTAGTTTCAGCAACAAACAGCTTGAAGTTTGGAACCTCAGAACAGCATTGTTTACAAACATATTACTGGCCATATAACTGATCTTGGGAACCTGGGCATTAATGGACAAGATGGGTCCTTTTGCCTTCCATCGCATACTGTTTTTGAAAATGATGTCAAATATAATGATGCTTATTTAGGACTTTGGAGGCTGAATTCTTGGAGAGGGTGGATCAGGTAGGGCCTTAGGTAGAGCAGCAGGGAGCACATGACCTGGGTACCAAAAGATCCTTGAGGAATAGAGAATGTTTAGGGAAGGAGAAATTTAATGCAGAATCATCATCATCATTGTTATTATTGTAGAAGAATATCCCATTTACAAAACTTACCTTCACCAAAATGACACAAAGAAGCACTTCTTGAACTGATGAACATGGCCCACATCCTCTAGTCCAGGCCACCTCCAATTAGTGATCATGTAATTATGTATCTTTACATCTTTCTTCTACCTTCTAGCAACCACAACCTCATTGTTCCCATATATTAATTCCAGCAATCAGAAATCATGACAAACTCATTTCCAGTTCGAGTTCTAGTTTGGATCGAACTGACATCTCGTCTCCGAGTATCTTTTAATTCAGGCCAGAAAACCAAAATTGGATACGTAATTTAATGCTGGAGTGGAATTGAAGCTGGCAGTTTCTGCTCTGGCCCAGAGAAACTGAAATTCAAAGCTCCACATGCAAACTATTCCAGTTTGCTTCATTTCAGAAACTACTTCTTGGGGCAAAGTATTTCAGGGTAACAATCTACACCACATGGGAGGCAAATTCTAATTTGGACTTTCAGTGTGAACCAACAGAAATTGATAAAAAGTGCCAAAGAACTAGTCCAACCTTTGAAGGACATGAATGGCACATTGCAATGTGTGCAGGTGAGAGATCAGTCAGTGTGTACAGAGGGCAAGAGAGACATGCTACCTCGTGCAAAAAATTACAGCCGTGCCATGGTTTGCATATCTTTTTCTTTGTTCCTCAAGATATAAACTTAAAAACTGTTTTTTTTTCATGCAATTATCAGTTTTTGTATTTTAGTTATTTACCATTGCTTTTCTGTGGCTAATCATGATGACAAGGGAGAGTAATAATTTCATGAAACTGAAGGAACATTCACAAAGAACACCCATGCCAATGACGAGATTTGAACCTGGGACCTTCATTAGCCAGATTGGAAGTTAACTACTTAACATGTTTGGCCACCGAGCTGGCTCATACAATTATAAATGAAACCAAAAAGTGAAATTGTAGAAAACCAGGAACACATGGTTGCCATAATTGCATTCCTAGTTTTCAATCTCCTCACCTAGTGTTTGCAGGACCTTGTCGTTGGTGGTAGGGCTTCCGTGCTTCAACGATCTCCCAGGATATGCTGGTGGTAGCAGAGCTAGCTACTGGTAGGATTTCTCATGCTGGGCAAGCTAGGGGGGGGGGGGGGGGGGGCAGACTAAGAAGCAACCGATCGGCTCTCCTGGATTGCTGGAGGAAGACTGTGCTGACTTGTACAGAAGAGTTTCGTTATCCAAAGGCTAGGAGAGGGAAACTCTGATGTAAAACCAGGGGTAGGATGGACTCTGAAGCTATGAAAAGCAACCATCCTGGGGGACGGAAACCCCAAAATCAAAGACCTGGCCTAGAGTGGCTACTCTAGGACCATGATAAAATTCAAGTATAATTCCCGGTTTTCAAGGCAAACTTTCCTAAAATTCAAGCAGATGTTTCTCTATTTCAACCTTATGTATTACCGCCTCTCAACATCCACACACAAATATCTTAATAATATAAAAGGTCTATGTGATTCCAACATCAAAAAATTCTAACTCAATTAAACGGTATCCGTAATAGTATAATTAAAAAAATTAATTTAAGGTGCTGAGTTTCTATTTACAATCAGACGCTCAACCACAAATTTTTGTCTGGGCAGGGGTGGGGGGCAAGTGCCAGAATAAATGTACTAATAATAATAATAATAGTCTTAATAAAAATGTTATTATTATAACATTATTATTATTATTGATTTGTTTCATTTTACTTTGCCTCTTTTGCCACTTTTGGCTAATTTTCAAAGATGGGGATGAGTGATATGATGAAATTGATGAATGGACACTCACAAACATCCATGCCCAAGCTGGGATTTGAACCTGGGAACAACATTGTTGTTATTATTAGTAGTAGTATTAGTAGTAGTAGTAGTACCAAAGATTTTAATATCCTCGTAAATTATGCAAAAAGGGGGTAAAAGTTGGTGCTAAAGCATTTGTGTTCGAACAAACGATTTGAATTATTTTTTCAACACCTTCAATTTCACATTAATAATGGAAAACAAGCATACAAACTATTCTTGAGACAGAAAATGCTTGATAAATGCATTCCAAATATAATTCTCTTCTACATTAACATGTATAACTTTCATGCACGATATATGCAACATGGAGCAATGCGGACACTAAATTGTGTACGTATTCAAAGTTTCTTTAATACATATTATATACAACATATATAATTTAAATACATTACACATCCATCTCACAATGAAACAATGCGAGCGAAGCGAGGAAGAAAATTTTTTGATCTAATTTTTGCAGTCTGAAATCAATATTGATTTAATAGGGTGCAAATAATTTCATGGGACGCCAATGCATTCTCTCTTTTACAACTTTTGTGCCTCCCCGATGGTGTAGTGGTAACATCGTCGCCTTGTGATCAAGGGGTCCCAGGTTCCATAAATCCGGGTCCAATAAATCGTCCCCAGAAACCTTTCCCCGCAATAGCGTTCGTCCAAGAAATGACAGCTCTTGTCAGCTCCATGTGGAGTAAATGAGATGTTACTAATTCGGTTTCTTTGCTAGGTTGTGTTACCTTTGCTAGGTTGTGTTATTGTATTGTGTTACTTTTTTATGCAATATAAATACCATGGGAGTAAAACGTCGCAGTGAATGAATGGATGTCTAAACATTGCAGGCAAAAGTGACAACAGCATTTGCCGAAAAACAGGTGGTGGCTCGAAACTAGATACGGGTCTGGTCCACTTCCTCTGGGGGTTGTGTCAAAGATACCAAACTGGTGATGCTTTGAAGACTAGCACTTTACATAAAGTGGACATAACACCACAAATAAAGCAATCAATTTTACAACTTTTTTCATTTAGATCTTTCGGCGCCCAGAGCAGACTC
Organism: Lepisma saccharinum; assembly: GCF_977018435.1. Classification (NCBI taxonomy): domain Eukaryota; kingdom Metazoa; phylum Arthropoda; class Insecta; order Zygentoma; family Lepismatidae; genus Lepisma; species Lepisma saccharinum. The sequence goes on from NC_139230.1 coordinate 87,623,933, forward strand.
CAACCATCCCCTAGCTACGGTTATCAACTTGATAAGACTAAGTAAAGTAGGAATTGTGATCGAAGTGAGCAAGAAAATTATATGAAAATAAATTTTATTTACATAAAATGTGAAGTTGTGGGTGGTAATTGCCCCCTGCAGGTACACTTGGTCGTCAATGTTTGCCTCCTAGAACTCATTCCCGTCCAAGGTTTTGGGGGATACTCCCTACCCCCCCCCTGCCCCTGTGGTTGCACCACTGTTTACAATTTCACATAATCAGACTTGAAAACTCAACTTTGAAAAAATTGCCTCAGGGCATTTATAAATACACGTATAATTTGAATAGGATTTGGATTAATAAAAGTTGTAATTTTTCACGTCTACGGAGAAAAATTCAAGTAGAATTCACGCATAATTCCTGGAGCCAATAATTCATGCATAATTCACAGAATTCAAGGAATTCCCAGTGAGTAGTCACCCTGTCCTCTAGGTTGGGGGTTGAGCATTGGGCTGAAAACTCCACCCCATAAAATGCAAATTGTTTCAAAACCCCAACAGAAGCCTCGGAACGATGGAAACAACTGAAGACGAAACAAGCACAGGAAAATGGACTATGAATTTGGAACATGGAACACTCAAACTCTCCTGAAAGCTGGAGCATTGAAGACACTAACAAAGCAACTCCTAGCTTATAGAGTGAAGATAGCCGCCATTCAAGAGACAAGATGGAGTGGCAAAGAGGAAATCTGGGACAAAAGATCATACACAATATTTAGTAGTGTCAAATCAATAGACCAGAAAGAAGGTGGTGTGGCCTTTATAGTGGATGCATCTATAAGAAACAGTATCTTGAAATTTACCCCAGTAGATAGCAGGTTAGCCTCTCTAACAAAACTGTACAACATGGTAACTATAAATGCCTATGCTCAAACCGAGGACAAGGATGAACTGACAAAAGACCAGTTTTACTATAAACTTGAACAACTTTATGACTCTATACCATCTAATGATGCAAAAATGATTATGGGTAACATAAATGCACAAATAGGCATGGAACAAGCTTACCAAGGCACAATTGGTTTACACAGTCTACATAAAGAATGCAATGACAATGGCCAACGGCTTATAGACTTTCCAACAAGTAAGAATATGGTAATCAGCTCTACTCTCTTTCCACACAAGAAAATACATAAACAGACATGGATGTCACCAGATGGATCAACACAACACTGAATCAAATAGATCATGTACTCATAGAAAAAAGATGGGCATCAAACATAATAGATGTAACAACATAGAGAGGTGCCATTTGTGGCTCAGACCATTTCTTAGTTAAAGCCATCCTAAGATGCCATATAATGCAAGCTAGATCGGATGGTGTTTCTAAAGCTCAAAAACTCAGCATTGATAAACTTCAAGATGAAGAGACTAGTAAACAATTCAGATCATAATTATCAGCCAAACTACAGAGCGAAGAAGATCACCCTACAGAAGACACAGAGAATAAATGGGAGTCAATGAAGAATAAGGTCAAGGCAGTAGCTAAGGAAGTTCTTGGAACAGGAATTAGGAAGAACACAAAATAATGGTTTGATGAAGATTGCAAGGAAATTGTTGAATTCAGAAATAAAGCATACCATGCATATTGGAGTCATCCAACAAGAAGGAAAAAGCAAGAACTAGATAGATGGAATAAAGAAGTACACACAATATGCTGGAAAAAGAAAAGGAAGTACGTATATAACAGAGAAAATAATTCATACTGGAGAACAATTTAAGTCCAACAATACATATATGGCATATAAAGAAGTAAGATCAATCAAAGAGGGATTTAAAACCAGAACAAACTGTTGTAAAGATAAGGATATCTTCTGGGAGATAAGGAAACAATCAAACATAGATGGAAAGAGTATTTCTCTAGACAATTAAATTCAACAGTCAGTGAATGTCCACAAAGAAACTAGCAGGGAAAGAATTACCAGAAAAAAAATGAAGAACCAGTGAACCCCCCTTTACAAGGCAAGAATTTGAAAAAGTTTAAAAGCCCAAAGAAACAATAAATCTCCAGGAATAGATGACATACCAGCAGAGCTATGGACAAATAGAGGGATCAAACTCAGAGAGACACTGTTTCAATTGATAACAGAAGTATGGAATCAAAGAGAAATGCCTAAGGACAGACAGAGAAGAATAGTTTGTACAATATACAAAAAGGGAGACAAATTGGAATGTAAGAACTATACTCTTATGCACACCATATAAAATATTCACATCAATAATAAGAAGCAGATTGGAACCATATGCAGAAACAATCATAGGAGAATACCAAGCTGGTTTTAGGAAAGGCCGCTACACCATTGACCAGATATTTACAGTAAAACAAATATTGGAGAATTGTTGGGAAGATAACACAGATGTTTTTCAAATCTTCGTTGACTTCCAGCAAGCTTATGACTCCATAGATAGAGATATGATAGATACGTCATGAGAGAATTCAGAATACCAGAAAAGTTAGTCAGATTGGTAGAACTGACAATGAAGAGTACCTTTGCCTCTGTACACATCCAAGCAAAATTGGGAGACTTCTATGAAGTAAAGCAAGGGCTGAAGCAAGGCGATGGATTGGCCCCACTATTTTCAACCTGGTGTTGGAATACGTTATCAGGCAGCTACGAATTGATACCAGAGGCACTCTACAATACAAATCTACACAAATAGTTGGATATGCAGATGATATTAACCTCATGGGTAGATCACTAAGAAGAGTAAAAAAAGTCTTTAAGGACCTGAATGAGGAAGGCAAGAAAGTTGGACTAAAAATAAACAAGAATAAGACAAAGATATTAATCCAGTCAAGGAAAAGAAGAAACTGTGAACAGAACATGGTAATAAAAAACTTTAACATCAAAATGACCAACAACTTCTCATACCTAGGCACAAAACTGAATTTAAAAAATGAAGAAATAGCAGAAATACAAGTACGTATTCAAACAGTAAATAAGGCCTACTTCTCGATATTAACTTGAATCAGATGTAGAGATGTCAATTGGAGAGCTCAAGTGATGCTATACAAAACACTCATTCGTAGTATTGTAGTATATGGATGTGAAGAATGGACTCTTACGGAACAAGCTCCTAACAAACTCGACTCATTTGAGCATAAAATCCTCTGAAGGATCTTTGGCCCTATTCAATCACAAGGAGTGTGAAAATTAGATGTAATGACGAAATTTACAAACTTTATAAGGAAGTACCTATCTTTATATACATAAGAATAAAAAGATGTAGCTAGAATGGATGAGCACCGGATCCTGAAGAAGATGCTAGAAGCTAACATGGGAGGAAGAAGTCCTGCAGGAAGACTAATGATCAGATGGGAGGATAGTATCCAGAAGAATGCAGACTCCATCCTTCACATCAGAAACTGGAGAAGAGTAGACCAAGACAGGACATTCTGGAGGAAGAAAGTTGGGAGGCGATGGCCTGAAAACGAGTCGAATTGCCATAGGTAGGTAGGTAGGTAGGTAGGTATTTTCAGTTTACTGGGTCTGGGTCGGCATGTCATGACCCCCTCTCGCTTCCACTTCACGATAACATCACTCACTGTCGACCGGGGCATCTAAATTTTTTTGGAAATATCACAGGTCAAATGCCCAAACCTGTGAGCTCCAATGATCATCCCTTGTTCCGCCTCACTCAGTTCGTGTTGTTTGTCCATATTGACTGCTGTAGCTGGTATGAGTGTATTCTCAACCGGCAACACCTTTTATAGGTTGTATGACGTGTACAGATGATCCCAAGCACTTTTTGAGTGGTGTCCGGTGACAAATGTAAACATAGTGTAGATGGAGAGGCTGAGCCAGTATACAAGAACATGAAAAATTTCACAATTTACCTTTTGGGGCAAAATGTCACCACAATTAATGAATTCTGCAACTTAAATACACAAATTATATAGCCAAAAGCTTCAAAGCTGTTTTAAGACTTAATTACAATGTTACAAATGCCCTTGTAACCATCCTGTTCAACTTCTTAAGACTCATATTTGATATGGAAGTTGGACCTGCATCACTACAGAAGAGTCATGCTACTTTTCTGGTCTACTCCTTAAGATATGTCACCACACACCAGAACTGTTGCAACATTAACATGTGAAGAAAATATGTGACATAACTGTCAGCAATTAATGAGTAGAGTTAGGATTTTAGCATATTTGCATGTTTTTTTACAAGGGTATATCAATATGATGTGTTAAAAACTATGCGTTCTAGATGTTTTGGGGTCAAATGGCACAGCTTTTATAGTGCATATTTTGGAGGTTAGTGCATATATTTAATGTTAATGCATATAAATGCATAATTCAATTAACAATTGTACATTTTTTACTTTTTAAAAACTTCATTCACTGAAACCGGTTCCTGGAAATGTGTGGACAGAATTTCCTGGTTTCAAAGTTAAAATTAGCTTTATCTTTATCAGATTATCAGAGGAAATGCCTCTCTGGAATTTCCAGCGTCATGTGGAGTGTGTGTGTGTGTGTGATTTACATCGCATTCATACAAGACCTGCCACCTTTTCAGGCATACATCACTGACCTCAAGTAGCCAGTTGAGAAAGTAGTTGTGTTGTGAATACATCGTGCGCAATCCCAAAAGATAAATCTTTGAAATTGTTTCTCCTCAAGCAGTGGATTGCTGGTGATGGAAGCCTATCAGTTAATGGAGAAAATGTCTTCTGTAAGTATTTTGTAATTTTGTTTCTTTCTTTGCAGTAAGAGGAGGAGTTAATTATTATATTTCCTGCTAACTAGCAAATTTGGAAAATATACCAAAGTGGTATAATAGATGTGGGTCAACGATTACATAAATGTGGGTCAAATATTGCCTGGCCCTCTCTAACAATTTCACATGATTGAGACAGATTTTTTTTCATTGAATATATATATTTTTTTTTTGAACGCATTTGTGTTATTGGTAGGGGCATGCATATTTCGTTTTTGACGAAAAAACGAAATTTGAAAAAACACGTTGTAGTGTTAATTTTTCATGTTTTTGAAATGTGTGAGATGCATTTTGTGACCATGTTTTGTCACGAAATAATGCGAAATTAACTGCAAAAAGCGAAATTAACTCTTAAACACGAAATTTACCATTTATATACCGACGCGACACTTTCCGAAGTCTGAAGTATCCTGTGAGTTATGCAATTCCCGGAAAATTGATTAATTCTGCTGTTAATATTGGAGAAGCAAAAATGGACTCCTTTACACAGAAATAAACTTAATACTCTTATAACTACATAAATGTGCTATTAGAAGTGAAATGTTAATTCTGTGGAATAAGTGTAGTTTTTAAATCAAATTTAGGATTATATTCACAATTTTAAAATCAAAATGTCTTTTTATATACCACTTTTCATCCAATTTTTCACCGCTATAACACCGATATTTCATTTTATTTACCGCTTTTGAACCCGAAATTGACTCCGTTTTCGTACCGAAATTTTGCTTTTTTATTTACCAAAAATATGTGCCTCTAGTTATTGGGGCAAAGTCAAAACTTTCTTCCCACAAGGGTATACTTTTTAACTTCACCCTAACGCCAGGGTTGGAACTAATGGTAGAATTAGAGAAGAATTACCCTCTCTCAAATGTGAGTGTAGGGTTCTCGAATTTAAAAATAGAATTTGAACTTGGGACTGTCAAGCATTTTGATGGATTTATGTTTTTGTTTTTCTTCAAATTTAAGATACGATAAACTTTACATTCCAGATACTGAGTAAATTGGATCCCGGAGAAGCTAAGTGTATTCAGGAAGCGGTGGAGGCCAGCAATGCAGACAATATCAAAAGTCAACTTGCATTTATCAAAGCTCACTTCAGTCAGCTTCCAAAACGAATAACACAATTGGAAGAACGTGGCCTAGAACTCTCTGCCTCATTGGAACTCTTCCAATCAGTGACAACCCAAATTCCTCCAGGGGCAGTTGGAGCAGCATTTATTCAAAAGACAGAATCAATTGTTACAAAAAATCCAGGATTAAAATTTGTATAACATGTTAGTCAGGTGCTTCAAGGAAAAGGGAATCAAGACTTTCTAGATTTCTCAGCAAGTGACATTTCTTCATTAAAATATTGCCCTCTAACAAGTTGTGAGATGGAAAGAACATGTTCCGTGTACAAAAATGTGTTAAGTGACAGACGAAAAAATTTTTGCCACAAAATCTTGAAAAATACATAGTTGTGTATTGCAACTCTAAAGGTCAGTAACTTTAATTTGGAGTCCAAATGTTGTTTCATCGTAAATAGAGGTACAGTTCGGTGTATTACAGTTTCCTGTATTACATGTCACATTGAGTCCAATTGTTGTTTTATATAAATAGACGTAGAGTTCTATGTTAAATTTTTACATACATCAATATCTTATGCCACTGTAACTCATTCACATTTGTACTTGCAATAAACTTGATCATTTAAAGGCAGAATTTTTTATTGCATATTTACTTCTTTATTGCATATTTAGGGCATATTAATGTGATTTTTAGTGCATAGTTGCATGCATATTTTGACGTTTTCTAGTGTATATCAATCCAAAGTCTATTAATGAGCTAATATTGGATATTCAATGTATTATGTAGGCAGAATATTTATGTTACCTTATATTCATCATTTGTTAGATGGAGTTCGAAACTTTACAAAATGGTGAAGATAGCTTTGTGCTATTTTCACTAAGTTAGTGTAGGTTATGATTTTTTTCAAGTTGTACAGTAAGGCATTTAGAATACTGTAAGCGAGTTTTAAATTGCGCTTCAAGCTTGGAGAAACTGATTAACACCTTTTAAGGTTGCAGAAAATATTAATTTGTGCAAAATTATGCTAAGTAACCATGATAATAAATTCAAGTATTTTTTGCATGAAAAATACATATACGTGAGCACGAAAGGAATGAATGTTTGAAAATTTTAAAGCAGGGATCATAAAACGGTCAATCAAAAGCTACAGCTAGCTCAAGGAGATATTTTCAGTGGCTCATGAAATGTGCTGGCAACAGTGCATGAATTAAAATTTTTGCTTTGGGGGTATGCTAGAAAATTACTTTCTATTACTACTACTAGTAGTAGTACAAACAATGACTATAAGAAATCATTATGGCAATTCATAATAAATTACTCATTTCACAACACTAACTTTTTCATAAGCATTCAACACTGTTAAACTGATAGTTCTTCTTAACTTCTATTTGTCATTCATTATTATTGTATTTTGAAAAACACATTAGTCTAGAAGCCTAGTTACATAAAAAAGTTAACACTTTTCATGGAACTATAAAGGTAATGAAAGTTCTGTTAGTTTCTGACATACGCTCTGCACACTGTGAGTTCCAAGGTTAGACAGATAAGACAGCGATCTGTTGTTGGTAGGCATACACACATTCAACCAGCAGATTATGGTCATTACTAGAGCTAGGATTTTGATGACCTTAAAATTGCCAAAAAATGACTTTTAAAAAATGCCTTTATGACCTAACACATGCAAGAAAATTCCCTATAAACTAAGAAAAATGACCTAAAAATTCTGAAAGATTTGTAGAACAAATTTAAAAACTACCAAGAGAAATTCAAATTACAAATTAACGTTACAGTATCTATCACATGTTCACTGCGTATGGTAGTAAAACTAAGAAAGTTCACTTTTTGTCATCTTTTACACTTTAAGTACTGAGTTGCAGTACACAACAAAAATCATATGTAAATTTTCAAAAGTGAATGGTTTTCGGACAAGAATTCCTTGTACACTTCTGTTCAGAAGAAATGGCACACTTGTTTGAGTTAAAGATCAGCTTTGGAGCCGATCGAGTGTGGCAGTACAGCCGAAGTAAAGGTTCGGGAAAACAGCACTCTGCAGTGTTGCTTACCACTAAAGTTTTTCAATGGATGCAGGGAATTTTCTGACTTGCTGAGTGCAAAGAAACGATGGTTACCGGAAAGCCTTGCATTTTAATTATTAATGCAATGCAGTGTCCAATTTTACAAGAGAATGGTGGGGGAAAATTCAGGAAAATATTTTCGAGATACTCAGTATTCCATATCTAATCCAAAAGAAAACTGCCTCAATCCCTGCGCTTGGGGAAAAGCTCATATTCATTTGACAGCATAGGGGAGTGGATGGTGGTTCCATTACATCATTACCTAGCTTAACGTAACAGCAACTTCGATGTTCATCAAGAGGACCCGGGGTTTGAATTCTGACCTCAGCATGGGTGTTCTTTGTGAGTATCCCTTCATCAATTTTCCCATATCATCATTTATCATCTTCGTCACGATTAACTAAAAGTGGAAGAAAAGCGACACTAACAAAAAATTAATCAAATTGACATTCAAGATGCGGACAGGAGAGAATGAACAATCCAAGGCAATAAGAATATCTATCATGGCCTGAATGACGTGACTTCAGGATCACTTTCATTACTTTCTATTAAGTATGCAAAATGCTTTTTTAGCTTGTAATTTGAACACGAAAGTACGATAAGAAATCTTCCAAAATCAGTACAGGATGGATGAATGTTTTCATATTTTCCTGAAAAATCACTCTTCTTCATCAAATAGTTAGTTTAAAAATACAATAACGTACGTGCCATTGACTTATAAGATTCCTTGCCACATATCAGAATCTCCTACGTGGAGAGAAGCTAGAGCACAAAGATTATTAGGGGTTGGAAACACCAACCTTGCACAAAAGCATGCCTTCGATCGTCTTCATTAATATACACACACAACATTATTAAACACTCAAAATGCTGACCAAGGCAGAAATTTATTTTATTTTAATACATAAACTAAACGTAACATTTCAACCTTCTAGCAAGGCCTTCTTCCGACTCTGTACCAAGTACAAATGAAACAAGGTACAAAACAGGAAGATATATATATATATACACAAAAATCACTCCCCTCCATCCAGACACAAGATTATTAGAAAATTGTTCTTTCTGGAACATTCCAGAAGGTGGCCTTCCCTTGTCAACTGTACTTTCACCTGATTTAGCTAAACATTTCCTATCATCTGGAAAGTGGTTGGACTCTTTATCTCGTGCTCTTTTTCCTTCTTTCTTCATTCCTCTTCCATCTTCTCTCCTCTTTCTGGAGGACAGAATAAAGAACATATGCACGAAAGAATGTGAAAAAGAAGGCAAAATAAATAGCCAATGGAAACAGCTGGAAAAGAATGGCTATGAGGAGGAGGATAGACTGGACATAAACAGAAGAAGGAAGAAAGGTGGCAGAGGAGAAGAGGAAGAGAAGGAAAAAGAGAGGTGGTTTGGAATAAGCAGTATGGGGAAGACCACAGAAAAGATATGCAAAGTGCTTAGGAAAGCGGGTATTAAAACACACGAGACAAACAGGACATGACATAGAGTTGGATGAGGCTAAGCAGATAGGATGGGAGAAGAGAGTACTAGTGAGAAAATGGAAGGAGGCCAAGGAAATAGAGAAGACAGGAGTAGAAGACAGAATGAACTGGAATGGGGGACTGAAGATAAACAAAGAATGGAAGGTGTTAGAGAAAGTGGAAAGGACAAGAGCGAAAGAGGAATGAAGAAAGAAAGAAAAAAGAGCATGAGATAAAGAGTCCAAACACTTTCCAGATGATAGGAAATGTTTAGCTAAATCGCCTGTCAGGTGAAAGTACAGTTGACAAGGGAAGGCTACCTGCTGGAATGTTCCAGAAAAAAAAAACTTTCTAATAATTTTGTGTCTGGAGGGGAGTGATTTTTGTGTATATACATCTTCCTGTTTTGTACCTTGTTTCACTTGTACTTGGTACAGAGTCTGAAGAAGACCTTGCTAGAAGTTTGAAACGTTACGTTTAGTTTATGTTTTAAAATAAAAAAAAATTAGACAAAAGCAAGACAAGGTGATTTTAACTCTGTTTTCTATTGAGACAAAAATGTTCGTAAAGTGTAGATTTTTCGGGTGTTTTTTACATACGTCAAATTCAATTATGTGTAGCTTCGTGTAAAGCAGTTGTAAAAATATGATTTCTTTGTGATTGAACCTCGTTTATGTAAAAATATCTCAGCCAAATATAAGGGTACTATCATCTGTGGAACAGTCACAATTAATGATTAATTATGATGTTGCAATCTCAGCAATTGTCAGCCCAATGGTCATGAAATTCATATCAAAATGAAGGCCGTGGAATAAAAATCAAACTTTCATATCTCGTTCTTGCATACTGTGCAAATTGAAAATAACAGAGAGAATTGTTTTCCTTGCCAACCAGTTCCCATGCAATTCCCATCGTTGTTAAGAATGCATGTAGAGCGTTGCCAAGCGTCGCTGCTTGCCTTTTAAACTCCGTGCCCAAGCACCTTTGACACGGGAAATGAACCGAAACAAAGTGTTGTGCAAAGAAAAGCATTGTAGAGATGCCGAAATTTTCTTTTGTCACTTCTGTGTTTACATTTCTGCCATAAATTATTGCCTGAACTCCAACATAGCCATAATAATTCCTGCGTGCATTCTATCCAGGCAGTCGGTCTCTCACAAGTTTACATGTTTGTTCGTACGCACTGCATTGAGTGGTGGCGATTCTGTGAAGTGATTTTTTTGTTGCATGAAAATGGCAAGACGGTAATATCATAATGTTACAAAAAAATTATAGTCAGTGCCAAGACATATTTCAACCAGGCGAAATGAATAGGCTCATCTCACGACATAAACCAAGGTGTCAAATGCACAGCAGTGTGTTTGGGGGTTACGTCAGCACAGTGAAAAAGGTATGTCAAGAAGAAGGGAACAACAAAAAATTTGCATCAACTCAATATTTTATTGGGCAAGTTTTTCCAAGGTGTGGTGAGAAGAAAGATACACAACTTCTATTTTAATTATCCAGTTCAACAGAATCCATTATGAACAGCATTTTATACTTTTACCTTTCACTCATATTTATTGAAAATTTATTAATGTTTTTTAGTCCTTTTGTCTCTCTTAATGAACCCACAACCCCTTGCTTATTACAAGAATTGAAGCTGTGAAACAGACCAAAATATAAAAGCAATATTTCAGGTGCATTAAAGACTGAAACCACCACCACTACTCAATACAATGATTAAGTTAATTTTGCAAGATAAACACAATTTATATGCATTTTTGCTTGAAATATATTTTATTAAAATGTTAGTTGGCATGAAGGCTTCAAATGCGAAATATTTTAAATATAATTTCTATGTGTTGTTATCGCTAGTATGCACCTCGCTGTTTCCCTTTCTTATGAAATCGCTGTACACAGCAGGTGCGTTATTATTATATACAGAGAAGACTGGATCACTCATTGACTTCATTCAAATCGTCCTCATTGAACATTGTTTTACTCAATATATCTGTTTAAATGTGAGACATAAAATAATACTGGGAAAATGATGTTCTCTTTATGTCCACTTTATGCACAGGTAGGCTAATCGGGACTGGACTTATAGTTCAAAGTGGGATCCGAACCACTATGTACCTTTGCCAGGTACTGAAGGAGACGATGTTCAAATGAAGATAAAAGCTAGGAAAAAAACCAAAAAAACAGCAGTACTCTATTTGCAATATGATAAATATTTCATTCATTATTTTATGCTGCGACAATACTTTGGATCGGCTCAACGGAATGCACTTGAGCGATTCTCGCAGCAATGCGGCAACGCTGTGGAAGTTTTGTTCTTTTTTGTGCATTTCCCTCTAAAAATGAAAAAACATAGGTTTCTCCTTGGCACTACTTTTTGACATCTGAATGTTTGCTATTGAATTGAAAGTTGGTGACTTTAGCAATTATGTTATGCATTAATCATATTCATAGATGCCAAATTGAGTCGAAATAATGGAGTCTAATTTCACCTACGGGGGGAAAAAAATATATCTCACCAGGGTTCGAACTCACGTCATGAAGTTTCAGACTTCTAATTTCAAGAGTAAAACGAGATGTGTCAGCCCCATGATGCATGCGCTCTATGCACTCGTTGTGTGCGAAGGGTTCTGCAAGGAACCTCACTCTTGCTTCCTGGTGAGGAACCAGGTGCGACGAAAACACATGATTCCTTATCTTTGTCTAGCACTGTGGCCACAGCGCGAGAAGAGGAAGTTTCAATTAGATAATTTGTTTGCTGATTTACTTTCGTTTATTTTACTTCGATTTTCTGTTACTTTTGGCTAATCGCAAAAATGAGAATGAAAGGCAGTAAGGTGAATGATTCAATCACAGACACAAATGAACAGCATACACAGCTTAGTCAGGAAGAGGAGCTAGGGTGGCATGCCTCCCCTTGCATGTCAACATAAAATTTAGGACACAAATAATTATTTATATGCTGAAAATAATCTAAATATCTAATTATATCAATAACATCAATTTACGTTTGTTTTCTTAACATAACATCAATTGATTTTCATCCAATAATAGTAGTTGAAGATTATTTGTATTTGTTTTTTATAAAAACACCTTCAATCAGGCAGACAGGAATGTCATGACTTTACAATTTTAACAGTAAATTCCTCTTCTCATTCGGGAATTATTGATATAGAATCAAAACCAGTCTGTCAGTGTTTGTGTGTGTGTGTGAGGAATGAAATGAGGGAAGTGGTAAATGAAAAACGGAAAACATTAATATTTACTTACCGATGTATCCCAAAGTTTTGAACATAAATTCTGTGATTTTTTTTTTCAAAGAGGAATGACGTTTGATCTTACAGTGGGATTGGATACCAGAAGAAAACATCAGAAGTGGTAGTTATATGCAAGGAGTTTCAGTAACAACACAATAAAGAAAAATACATTCCAAACTCAAAATTTTGCTACATGCATAGTCCTTTCAATAATTATTTTCTTCTTGCCACATGAACAACAACAAAGTATAAAGCTGTGACTCGGTAAAATACTATGTATTCATGACACCCGTTTGGCAGAAAATGAAGAAAAAAAGATTTGACCACATGGGGAATCGAACCTAGGATTTCAGCATACGAAGCTGGCAATTTAAAGACATGGACACAAGTCGCGGTGCGAAAAGGCATGCTATTAGGGTGATTTCTCCAGAAGATTGGACTTTTACCTGTCTGGTTCCAAACTTTCAATGTCCCTTCTCTCTAACTACATTAAATTGAAAGCAATACGCTTCATGGTATAGTGTCTCTAAGCTGTGCACACATTGCTCGCAGACTATAAGTTAACGTTGTGTGTGTATATTAATGAAGACGATCGAAGATGTGCTTTTGTGCAAGGTTAGTGTTTCCAACCATTAATAATCTTCGTGCTCTAGCTTCTCTCCATATAGCAGATTCTGATATGTGGCGATGAATCTTATAAGTCAATCACACATACATAATTATATTTTTAAACTAACTATTTGATGAAGAAGAGTGGTTTTTCAGGAAAATATGAAAACATTCATCCATCCTGTACTGATTTTGGGAGATTTCTTATCCTACTTTCGTGTTCAAATTACAAGCTAGAAAAGCAGTTTGCATACTTAATAGAAAGTAATGAAAGTGATCCTGAAGTCACGTCATTCAGGCCATGATAGATATTCTTATTGCCTTGGATTGTTCATTCTCTCCTGTCCGCATCTTGAATATCAATTTGTTTTATTTTTTGTTAGCATCACTGTTATTCCACTTTTAGTTAATCGCAACGAAGAAGATAAATGATAATATGGGAAAATTGATGAAGGGATACTCACAAAGAACACCCACGCTGAGGTCAATTCAAACCCGGGTCCTCTTGGTGAACGTCGAAGTTGCTGTTACATTAAGCTAGGGAATGATGTAATGGAACCACCATCCACTCCCCTATGCTGTCAAATGAATATGAGCTTATCCCCAAGCGAAGGGATTGAGACAGTTTTTTTTATTATTATTATTAGTTATAGAATACTTAGTATCTAGAACACATTTTCTTGATTTTTTCCCAGCCATTCTCTTGTAAAATTGGACACTGCATTGCATTAATACTTAAAATGCAAGACTTTCCTGTAACTGTTGTTTCTTTTCACTCGGAAAGTCAGAAAATTCCCTGCATCCATTGAAAAACTTTAGTGGTAAGCAATACTGCAGAGTGCTGTTTTTTCGAACCTTTACTTCAGCTGTACTGCCACACTCGATCGGCTCCGAAGCTGATCTTTAACTCAATCAAGTGTGCCAGTTCTTCTGAACAGAAGTGTACATGGAAAAACTTTTCTCAACTTCCACCAACACAAGAGGAGTGTACTTGAAATGAACAACATCACTTGCTGTTAAGTCACGTTCAATACCGTGGAGTTAAACTAAAGAGGAATTTTGAACAATAACCCATTCGGTTGGTGACAATGTATTTACTGATATAGGGGGAAATCAAATTGTTTGAGCTGAATTGTTACACAACAACTTGTATCAACAATACTGCACAGAATTTCTTTGTTTCTTCAAACACAATCATTCAGAATTGCGCTGAAGGCAATGAGACGAGAGTCGGGAACCTCTCTCCTTCAAAGGGTTACATTTGCATGTAAAAATGCCCCTTCTTTCACCAAAATGTAGAAAAATGCATAAGATGACTTTTAAAAGGCCGAAAAATGTCAAACAGTTTAAAAAGTTTAAAAAATGACCTTTACTCCAAAAAGGGTCAAAAACTGCAAAAAAAAAAAAAAAAATGCCCTAACAAAGTCATCCTATTTTATTCACTTACATGTAAAACACGTTCCTACTTACTTATGCAACGTTTCTGCCTTACCAAAAAGAAGATGCATTTGCATCAAAATCCTAGCCCTAGTCATTACACAGGGTGCCCACTCTAGGATCACAATAAAATTCGAGTATAATTCCCGGTTTTCAAGGCAAACTTTCCAAAAATTCAAGAGTATAAGCAGATGTTTTCTCTAATTCAGCTTTACGTATTACTGCCTTTCACCACCCACACACATACACATGCAAATATTTCAACAATATAAAGGGTCTGTCTGTGTGATTCCAATGTATCAAAAATTCTAATTCAATTAAATGGAAACAGGGTGTTTCCGTGACCTTAATTCAAACTGGCAGAGTGGATGGGGACTGACCCAAGCACCAATATGAGGTAAGCAACCCAAGTTCAGAAACATTTCATTAAAAAGTTATAAGCCAAAATTACTAAGTGTATCGTAGCACTCCATGACGAAAATGTTAGAGTAGTTGTTCAAAATGGCGACCCCCAGCATCGATGCAGGCACGACAGCGTTGCAAGAAACTCTGTTGTATCCGTTCTAACATGCCTGCAACAATTTTGACAATATCACAGGCAGCAAGGATTCTTGCCAGGGGAGGATGCAAGGGGTGTATGTAGTCACATGGGAATGCACTGTATTAATTCTTCAAGCTGCATGTTCCAGGTTGCGAACCTGTCTGCAGTTTGAGCTTTAATTGTTTAAGCCCACTTTATGCACACACATACTAATTGGGACTGGGCCTACAGTTTAAAGTGGGATCTGAACCACTAAGTGCCTCCAATGGATATCGAACCTATGACCTCTTCGTTAAAAGGTGATGATGTTACCACTATTTCTCAGGGAGCCCCAAACTTGCCTTCAAAATTAGCAGCAGTTGTATTTATGAAGTTTGCACCAATAACTTTTTGTGGCACGGAGAGAAGGTTCTCCATTTACAGTCATGAACAATTCTGGGTTGTAACGATTCTATTGAAAGTTAATGGTACCGTTACAATCCAGAAGTGTCAGTGACTGTACAAGTGCCTACTCACGTACTGGAAGAACTTCACATCGGAGAATATTGAAAAGCATATAGTGATGCAGCGCTTCAAAATAATACAAAGATTTTGTATTAGACAAACCATATCTTTTTTATAACTAAATAATAGAATCATGGCACTGAAAATAGTGCCTTTTTGTGTACAAAAATTCGTTATTTCATATAATTATTATTAAGTAATAATTGCAGAGCCTATTAATTTATTATAAAAACCTAAAAGTCCTAAAATGGAGCTCATAAAGTCCTAAATCCTTCTTTTTAGCACTTTAAAATCTGTTCCCTAGTCATGAATGTCAACTTGGTTCAGGACAGTCAACTCACTCATTTCCTTGTGGCACTAAACATGCAAACTATGATATATTATTGTGGAGGAGTGTGTATCACTTTTCATACACATGGTGCTCAATGTGTTAATGAAATATCGTGCAATTCAAATGATTGCTTTTTATTAATTACATCATACGAATGACATAGTAAGCCCATTAATAGCTATTATGAATGGAAAGGTTTGTAAGACATAGGGCTGTCTGAACAGGTTAAGACATACAAGCAGGGTACCATTAGTGGAAAGCTGCAACTACTCACTGACATGAATTGTTCCAAGTGTAGTAAATTTCCAAATTAATGTTTTTCAGGAGACTACCAAAAATATTGTTAGTCTCCTGGGGGAAGTATAATAACTTCTCTCTGGAGATTTCAGCCAGTGTGTGTGTCCTGTGGCCATCCACCATTGTGAGGAAATTGGGGAACTACAAATGAGAAGAGTAACCTGGTCATAAAAAAACCTACAGTACTGACCGGGTTTTGTCACACTGACCATGTGTCACCCTGTAACTGGTTGGATGATCACTGGAATGTGAAAGTGAGGCTGGCAATCTGTAGGTAGGCTTTGGTCCTCAAGGCCTGTTACACCATAGGTTATTATTATTAGGAAAATATGTTAACTTTCCGGGAAACCATAAAAAAATTTGGACATTGACTTTTCACAAGATAGCTTTGTGTAAACAAGCATCTATCCAAAGAAAATACAAAATATATTTAACCTATTATAACCTAGAACACAGTAAACAAATCGCTGGTTGCAAGGGAAGAATCATATAGGAGTATATGCACAAGAAAAAACATTCTCAAGCAAATATGCAGCAAGTAATGGCTAAAACTCCGAAGTAAGTGTTAGCAGACATAAAGAGAAACCAAACAATGAAAAAAAAATGCCTGTGTACCACAATGAAATCGGAATTAAACAATCGAAACATGATTATTTTTGGAGCGAATGTAGAATATTGAGAATGTCTCCAATTTCGTTAATATTTGGAATACTAACTAAATTTGGCCTTCTAATCACGAATCTGTTGTTAAAATGTGGGGGTCACGTCTGGAAATCATGAAAAAAGCTGATGTAAGTGTGTGTATATTTTATATATATATAAAGTGCTCCCCTGTGCTTAGCACCATGCCATGAAGGCATATAGGGGGTGTGGGGGTAATGCCCCATACTTTCTCGATCCGGTCGTGAGTGGGGGTGATGTGATCAGCATCACGCCCCTGACTGCCTTTACCCCCCAGGGTTTTGGTAAGAATTTACAATATAGAGATATGCTGTAATTACTTTACTAGTTGTTATACTCACTAAATATACAGTCGTACTTACCTATATGGACATAATATTTGGGGTTAACATGTTTAAATTGAACATTGAGTTGTAGAACTTGTAAAATAACGTTGTTAATTATCGTGATGATTCCCCGTAAACAAACATAGCAACCATGTTTGATGATGTGAAGAAATGATGATCAATGTTCGTTCCGCTGTCTAGAGCGTTGCGACGTTGTTCAGAGCGATTCTCTTTGGTTCACAGCATTGGTCGTGGAAGAATGGAGGAGAGAAATGAAAAGATTGTTAACGTCCTACAGTTATATAAGTGGAGTGTAGAAGAAGATGGTCGTGGTTTGGTTAACAAATTGATGGAATTTGGTGTTCTGCCGAAGGAGGGTAGTTACATTTGTCAACGCGTGCACGCTTTGAAATTGTACAGAAACCGTGCCGTGTATTGATAAGAGCATGTGGAATGCAGATTTTAATTGGAGTAAGTTTGAAAATGGTGATTCAGTTCCTTTGATTTAAAATATCTCTTCACCAGTTACGTCCTACAAAAGTGTAGAACCATGGACGTATAGGTCACGATTGGCGAATAGCCTCACGCACCATTCACAGGAAGGTTAGGTTAGTTGCAGTTGGTTAGGCAAACATAGTTAACATTTGTGGTTGTACTATATCAGGAATATGTATATTTCATTGTGAAACGATAGATCTTGCGATAAATAATTAGCAATTCTACATTGTTGGTCGAGATCATGTACCCCCATATTTTCGGATTTCTAGACGTGACCCCCAAATTTTAATTTCAGTTTCATGGTTGTGAGGCCTAAATTAGTGAGTATGCAAAATATTAACAAAATTGGAGAATATCTCTATATTGTAAATTCGCTCCAGGGTTTCCCCCAGGTACCAATGTCATTCGACGCTGGGTGGGTGCCGGGGCCACTTCCAACGTTAGAAAAGTTACCGGACTTGAACCGGCCGGGGATCGAACCCAGGACCTTTAGCATGGTAGTCAGACGTGTAACCGACTGTGAGAATTTTTTTTTAAAGCTGTATTGCATTGTTTTACGAACAAAATTTTAACTAAGCTTGCCTAACCTAACCATACCGGAAATGGTTCATGGGGTTATCTGTGAATGGTTTGTGGGGCTATCTGTGCATGGTTCGTGCGGCTACCCATTCATAATGTACTGATCAGAAGGCCAAAATTAGATAATCTACCAAATATTAACGAAATGAAAGATACTTTCTAACCTTAACTTTACTGGAAAAAGTTTTGTGGGGATATCAGTTAAATCTTTCCCCAATGAGCACATATTGTAACAAAATATAAGTTTTGTAGTACTAGCTTCCTCATTGTCCAAAATGCCATTTTTCTAGAATGCTCGAACACTGTTGCCAAACCTACCTCTAATCAAAGTCCACATTACACATGCTCTTCTACCTCATCATTCTCACTGTCTAAGCAAGAACTAATAATCTGCAAGTAACGAAGGAACAGTGTGGCAACACTGTAGACAGCCCAACGAATGCCGAACGTCACTTGTTCATATCATCAAACATGGTTGTTATGTTTATGTATGGAGAATGATTGCGGTAATGAAGAACGTAATTTTGCAACATATATAGACGTAAGTGTACAATTTTTACAAGTGACCTTCAAATCTTAACTCCAGATACGTTACCAGGACTGCATATTTAGTGAGTATAAGAAGTAGGGGAGGAATTGGAGACATTCTCTATATTGTGCATTCATACCTTATTTTCTTGCAACCAGCCATTTGTTTACTGTCATCTTGGTTACAGACTGCTGCTGCCATCTAGGTCACATGTGTGGTGCAAAGTGGTTTTGTAATTACGTTAGGCGAATTAGATTTAGGACTATTAGTATTCAAATAAAATCTCAATGCTTTCTTGCTTAGGTTAGGCAGCCCAGATACAGACCTTTTAGCATTACAATAATTTCCCGAAATTCTTTCAACATCTCACCATGTCAGTGCTGGTCTCAAGAACAACACCCCTTCAAGCCTTGTGTTGGCAGTAGTCTGTGGAATGCCTTGTTTGCTGGGAAGCAGGGGTAAGGTACCTTTTATATCTTGTTTTTGCTGATAAATAGGACTTTTTATAACTGCAAACACTGCTATTACTTTCAGAAAGATTCAAATTATTTTCAAAATCATTTCCACTATTTTGCGATACTTACTCTTTCTGATATGAATGAAAAATGCCTTGTCAATGGGAAGTGCAGATGCTTCCATAAGGTAGTTTTTCATCTTTTTCATTAATAAATTGCACTTTTCAGAATTCCAAATAGTGGTAATTACTTTCACAAAAGTTCAAATTTACTGTAACAATCATTTCTACAATTCTGCAATAATTCATCTTCTCCTATGAAAATTTGAAATAAAAATATTAAACAATTAGAACCGTTACCCTGTGCCTAACTGTGATATGGAAACTTGTGTGCTTATTAATGTTTGGTGATAATGAAATTACTAGAGGTTACGGAAATTTGTAGTTTGTGATTTTTTCAAGTAAGAGCCCTGAGTATATTTTCTTGAGTTGAGACGCACGTGACACAATCCCCTGCAACAACATAGCAAAAATGTATATTTCCAAGATGTGTGTGTATATCTTCATTATGTTTTTGTTAGATATCATGTTGTTTGGGCAACTGTTCCAAGTGTTTACTGATTTTTTCAAAGTCTTCTAGGATAAAGACCAATTATCGTAAAATTGTGGCAATGATTGCAATTCCAAATATGAACCTCCTTGAAAGTAATTAGCATGGTTTGAATTTCTAAAAAATAGGTATTTTTAGTAAAAAAAAAAAAAACTTAAAATCTGACGTTAGGTTAAATATTTTCATTGTCAGGCTAAATGTAGGGGAATTATGCCAAGACATTTAAACCTAGCCATGAAAGCATTCCGCGCTGGCATCAGAAGATGAAATATGGTGCTTGACTGAGAAGGTGTTACCTTCCGTAACTACGGTGACAGTAAATTAATGGCTGGTGGCAAGTAAAGAATTATGTAGAATATGGAAGAGAAAAAACATTCTCAAGGAAAGACGTAGTAAGTAATCGCTAAAGCTCCACAGTATGTGTTAACAGACATAAATCAAAATCAAATCATGTAAAAAATGCATGAGTAGCATGCTGAGATTGCAATTAAACAAAAGGAACTTGGGCCTATTTTTAATACTAAGACCCCTAAATTGACCTGCCTAACCTAATGATGAAGGCATTTAAGAACATAAAATGCCTTTGCACCTTATGTTATGTGATGTAGTAGTAACAAAAGTCGTACCATCGACGCTCCATACCCCTGCGATAAGATGATGATTTTTGTGTCCTTTATGAAGATTATGTTCTACACGAGCAATGTGTGTTGTTTTTAGCTTTAGGAGATGTATTATAGTGGAGTAATAAGAGTTTTGATGGGACAATTTATTACGTCATTTTCATCAGTGCCATCTGCATGTGATATGAAGGAACATGTTGTTACGTTATTTGTGTTATGTAACTTGGAGCTGGGTTGGAAATATCTGAGATTGAAAGTTGGCAATTCTGGTGTTACGTCAGGTTGCGCGAGATTTACTGCAGACAATGTTTCGGTTCATGTCACATGGTACTGGGATTTTGTTTCCAAGGTGGGCGTGCGTTTTTAGTGTGGTAAGTGCTATTACAGAAGGTTGTTTCACGTTGATGGTAATGATTTCGATCACCAGGGAGCAGCACGTAGGCATAGCACAGAGCAGCTAGAGCCAGTAGGATGAAAGTACTGTGTGTTGACTTGCAAAGACGATGGTTGGTGTGTGAGTGAGTGTTTATATGGCACCAAAAATTCCAGTCTTTTGGGAGGGGTACATCTGTGCCCTTTCCGGCATTGGTTATAGTTATGCCCAGATAATTAAACAGTGCCACATGAAAGCATTCCATGTGTCAAAGAAGGGCATCAATGTAGTGTTAAATCGCCATAAAGCTTGCACTGTACCTGTTGCTGGAACCAGTGAAAGTGGGCCTCGGACATATCGGAAGCTCAAGTGTTCCTCCGATGTTGTGCGGAAAGTGAGATCCTTGGTGTGATGTGAAAACCCTGCAACGCAAAGAGTGATTGCACAGGCAGTGCAATGTTTCCCTGCAACTGTAAATCGCATCATAGCCCAAGATGTACAACTTGTGCGGAAGCACAAGGCTCAATTTCATAAGTTTCGTACCTCACATGTCCATGAGAGGAAGACCAACAGTCGGAAGCTCTACGAACGACATCTGGCAGGGAACCGCTGGAAGTATGTGGTGTCCCTGAATGAAGCATGGGTGTAGCTGTCGGGATGTGGTAAAAAAAGGGCCATCTACTATCGTCCACTTGATGCAAGAGGTCGATCTGAGTGGGTACGTGAATGTGCTGAAAGTTTTCCACGCGGGTTCATGGTTGTTGGTGGTTACTGCCATAACGGCAAACTTCCACTGCGCAGAGTGGAAAAAAAGGCTAAAATAAATGCAGCCTATTACCAGACGAATATTTTGGAGCCACTTTACAGACATGATATATCTTCTCTCTATGGCAGCGATACATCTCGTGTTGTCATCCACCAGGACAAGGCTTCCAGTCATACGGAAAAGTTCACGCAGGCATACATGGATCGGATGGCACGTGAAACGGGCATTCATAAAATTCCCTTTACAGACATCCCTGTGAAATCCCCCGATGCCTCTTCCATGGATTTTTGTGGGTTTCCGTTGATGAAACGAGCCTTGGGAAGCAGATGACCCCGCACTATTGAGGGTCTTTGGAAAGCTTGTCAGGAGGAATATGATCGTTTGGACCAATGTGTTCTTCAACGCAGTCTCCTCCAATGGAAACTCCGCTGCAGGGCCATTGCTGCAAGACAGGGGTATCACGTGGAGCACCACCGCTCGTGGCGTCACGGTTTTCCTTAAGGTGAGGTGGGTTCTAACTTTGTTACCATGGACCTGAAACGACCTTCTGTAATTAAAAATGCATATTGGGGAGTGTATCAACATTTTCAGTATCGTAGCTTTCTTTAGCTGGGCAACCACGTAGCAGAAAGTGCATTGTTTTAAGGCTAATACTTTTTAAAATTATATATTCACGTTCGTATTGGAAATGGTTGTGGCATGATTTTACAATACCGGACAGTTCCCCATTTTCTTTCATTTTTTGCATAGTCAATAATTTAGGCCTCGTAATCACGAATCTGCAGTTAAAATTTGACACTGATGTCATGCACGGGTAGCCCCACAAACCATTCACGGATAGCACCACGAACTATGTAAGGTTAGGTTAGGCAAACATAGTTAAAATTTGGGGTCGTAGTAATGTTAGGATATGCCAGGAGTGTTAGTTTTGCTGCTGTTTGGGAATTTTTTACGGGAAAAATGAGCAATAGTAGTCCTGAATAGGAGTTTCTTGTGCTTATGCAGGTCATACTTTGCGATCAAATATCTCCGTTATTTGAGGTTTCCTAATGCTGGAACCACTTTTATATTACGTAAAACGTTGAAATCTGTCGATTAAAAAAAAATCGACGTAATTCTCGAGGGGGTACAGTGGGTCGACGGCCCCGCAAAAGTCCATATCCAAGACAACAGTAAATGAATGGCCACCAGAAAAGCGATATACATATTGATGTAGGCCTATATGTAAGAGAATAAAATCTCTCTCCACTAAACATCAATAACCTGGGAAAATATGTGTGTGTAAAGGCATGAAGATAAATGAAACCATGTTAACAGTGAGTAAGTGTGTTAGTGTGTGTGTGTGTGTGTGTGTGTGTGTGTGTACACAATGATTAGTTCATAATTAAACAACCAGAACATTAGACCCCTGGGTATGACTTGAGATGACCGGACCCATCTCCGATTTTCTTCATATTTGACATAGTCACTAATTGAGGCCTCCTAATCACGAATCTGAAGTAAAAATTTGTCTGAAATGTCTAGAAATTGCGAACCATTGACACTAGCCTCACAAACCATTGGCGCTAGCCCCACAAACAATTGGCGCGTGGTTAGGTTAGTTTCGGTTAGGTTAGGCAAACATAGTTAAAATTTGGTGTCGTGGTAGTATCAGGAATATATATATTTGCTTGTGAAACAAAAAATTTCGCGAAAATCGATGCTTTCCATTACAAAAACTAATGCCTTATTTTAGCTTATTTTGCAATTTCTAGACGTTTACGACAAATTTTAACTTAAGATTCGTGATTAGAAGGCCTCAATTAGTGAGTATACCAATTATGAAGAAAATCGAAGAGGGGTCCGGTCATCTCAAGTCGTTCCGACCCCTGTTAGTCTGCAAGTCTAGTTCACTTTATGCACAGATAGGCTAATCAGAATAATACTGGGTACTACTTTACTATACCGGAGACACCTATCAATGATTTATTTCGCATTTTTTACATTGCTAACGTACTATTCTGCATTGCGGAACATTTCTTTAGGTGAAATAATGAATTTCTAATGAAAAATACCGGTACCAATTAGATAAGCGGGAGACACATTTAACTCGTTCATTTTCAAATAAAATTCATTTCCACTTACCTCATATGCATAGCTGAACATTTTTCAACTTTGGATCACTTGAAAAAAAGTGTTATTTTTAACATTATAATTATTTATTGGTCGTTGCTAATTCGGCGGGCAAATCTTGACTCACGTTGTCTATCGTCAGCTGATGTGCAGTGTTTCCAAACTTATGAACTGATAAATGCCGCACAAACTATTCACAAAAGGTTTTTAAGAGAAAATTGATCCACAAACCATTCACGGAAGGTTAGGTTAGGTAAGTTAGGTTAGGCAAACATAGAAAATTGAATTGGAAAAAAAAATCCTGCTCACACGCCATCTTATAAACCTACCGCGTGGTTGTTACACTAACACTTATTAACCAAAAAATGATTGTTATTAATCCACAAACCATTCCCGGAAGTTTAGGTTAGGTTCAGTTAGGTTAGGCAAACATAGAAAATTAAATTGGAAAAAAAATCTCGCTCACACGTCATCTTGTAAAACTACCGCGTGGTTGGTGCACTGACAGGAGGTTACGTAATCGAACGCACGGAACATTTGATTCACGTAGTCGACGGTAATGGTGGCACGAGCTATCGTGCAACGGAGATGCATGAACGAAGAAAAATACCTTACTTTCAGGCCAAATAAGTTGCATGATTCGAAAAAACAATTTCCGCAGCTTCAGAAAGTCCACAAGAACTCAATTCCATTAGTACTTTCTCGTCTTTTCTCCTGTAAATTTCAAGAAATGTGTCTCTGGCTTATCTAATCATTACCAAAATACCTAAATTAAAAAAAAAATTAAAAACATTTCATGAACTTTTTTAACCAAAAAAAAATTGAATTTTTGACATAAAGAGTAATTATTAAACCATTGACGTTAGACTAACAAACTATTGACGTGAGCCCAAAAATTCACGATAGCCCCACGAACCATCACGGGGACGAGGTATGCCTACTAGGTTAGATTAGGCCCGTTAGGTTAGGTTCCATTAGCAAATGGCAGCAGCAGCAGCAATAGCACGTAGGAAATAGATTTTCGTAGAAAACCACATGCATTCGTATTAAAATGGATGAAAACTACATTCCCGAACATCAACAACGCTACAGAAAATGATTTGCGTAAGTAGTTTCTCCTGTAATTTTGGTGGGATTCAAACCACTCGAAACTATAAACTGAAATTAATCAGTGGAACTATTTGTGTGTGCATACAACAGGTTTTCACGCAAAAATGGTGCAGTGCCCCAGGACCAAATATATGTTTTTTGTGGTTTCAGCGTATTGAAATAAATTGTATGTTACATAGAAATGTATCGATAATAATAATTTTAAAAAAATAAAAATTTTCAAGGTCACAAGACCCCCCTTTTGGTTTGGTCTATTGAGAAGGCAAATATACTGTAAATACTGCACAAGAAATCACAATAATAATACTGATGTGTAGAGTTGTGTGTGGACAACAGAACACCACATAAAATATATATTTCCTACAGTAAATAGATAGTTGTCAGTCAATCCCCAGAAATAGGTACTGCTTATATTCATATGCACGGATAGGTTAAACAAAATAGCACTTAAGAGTTTCGAGTGGGATTCAAATCAATCGAAGCTATACATTAAAATTAACCAGTAGAGCGCAAATTATAGGATTTATCATACCTGCCCATTTTCCATATCTAGAAACCAAGTCGACTGTGGACCATATCCTTGGTACCAAATGTGCCTTTAGTCCATCTATCAAAGACCACGTCGTGGATAGTGCAAATTTCCCTACATAAAATAATCCGATCATAACTAGCCAGTCATCATAAACTTTAAATTCTCTTGATAATTGATTCATAAGCATTGTTACAGAATCTACTGCTAAGGCCATGATTATGATACATTCGTCCATTACGTCAGTGTTGTCAACACATGAATGGCGATTTCGCTCACAATCAATTCGAAAATCACATTGGATTGACTTTCGTCTGTCACACGTTCCTGTGCGATTCACGAAAATGACTACATAATCGAGTCCACAACGATGTTGTAGTTTTTTTTGTAGTAAAAGATGTAGTAAAGTGCGATTCACGAAACTTTTTGTTTGTTTAAAACATGTTTTTTTGTGTTAAACATAGTTTTAAACATGAGTTAAAAAAAAAACATGTTTTAAACAAAAGAACCCGTAGTAAAGGTACAGCGCCTTGAAGTAGTAAAGGCAATTTTGTGGTAATTTTTCGATAACAGATGGCAGCACCGTTTGCCATAGCTACCGAGGGCCATGTTGCCAGATCTCCTCCGCGTAAATATAACCAAGATAGATACATACAGGTAGGTCGATTAGGGTACTCGATGTGAGATGACGCCATATTGGTTAGAGGTGAGTTAGTGAATTAAAAAAATAGTAGTAAATCAGGGAAATTTATAATCATGAGATTTAGTTATATGTTCTTCTTACAGAAATAAGCAATATATCATCAGTGGAAGGTAGTTATAGTCGAAATATTAATATAAAATCCGTTGTTTTATATTAAGTATTTGTTTTAATATTTAGAACGCAGAGAAGGAAATGCAATAACGAGTGTAGTTAAATATTAATATAAAATTCGTTGTTTTATGTTCAGTATTTATTTTAATATTCAGAACGCAGAGAAGAAAATACAATAATAAGTGTAGTTAATTCAAACACGAAACGGACCAAGTGAGGACAGTAATTGAAATAGTTGAAAACATTTTGTGAATTCGTTTGAAGCAAATGCTGCGTTGACTCAGGCACGTTTCCAAGGGAGCTCAAGGGGCTAGAGCCCCCCGCAAGTTTTCGGTTTACACTAGATAAAATGAGGCTTCTTGGTTTCTTGTGTGTGTGAAATAAAATAATGTGACGAAAATTTAAGGAGAGAAATAATTATCGGGGCAAGGTAGAGAATGTTCCATAACCATATTATGATCATAGCACGTATGCAAGGTGAAGATCAGGGGGCCGAGCCCCCGCAGGGAATCTTATCAGTTTACACTGGATAAATTAGTTTTTTGGCTTCTTGAATAATGGGACGATAATTTAAGGAGAGTAATTATCGAGGCAAGACGGAGAATATTCTATAACCCTTTTATTGACAATATTGCACGTAAACTTTTCTTGCGTTTTCATTGTTGTTGTCGCAGCGAGCGCGATCTTTGTGTAAAGATGTGTCATCATTTGGAAGCTGCACAACAAAGCGTGCCAGGAGTAGGACGATTCTTTGTATTATTTATTCTTTGGAAAGCGGGAAGGGAAACGTTCTTAAATAAGAGGTGTAGTCGAACCACTGGTAATATTAACGAAACGTTTTACCTGCGGAACATTCTAGAATATAATGAAGACATAAATACCCGGATTCAATTTCCCGGTTGATCAGTACAACAGAATCTGTTAGTAATTAGAAAATGAAGAGGACTATACCTGCCGCAAAATTAGTTTCGTATTGAGAGCTGAAGGAACACGCGTCACGGTGTTGCCATATCATGCGGTACAGTACGCACTGCAGCCGTCTGACGCTGTGTCGAGGAAAACGTGTTATGAAAAGGAACAACAATGATTAAATGTGTTATTGTTTTTCGAGGAAAATGGAATAACAATGATGACACCAATGATGAATGTGTTATTGTTTTTTCTATTCATTTCCATCTCCCTTACAACATGAACGAATTAATGAAACGAGCATTGTTTACAGGTTACCTTTTCAATCCATTCTGTATATACACTTTCAATAATCATTTCTTTCCGAAGTCGCCGTTAAAGTCTGCCCGTCTTTCAATTATACCGCAACTGAAGTGCACAAAGTCCAGTTGGTGGGGCGTCTGACTTTCACGCGTGAGACCCGCGGTGGTTTGTGGAACTTTTTCAAATATCCCGAGCGGCTCCGGGGTCGACTCAGCCCAAGTGAGTACCTGGGGCAAACCTGTGGTAAAGGCGGTTGGTGAACCACATCACCGCATCACCTCCATAATATGGCCTAGGTCGAGGTCGAGAATGTGTGGAGCTCTACCTCCACATCTCCATATGCCTCCATAGTTTATTTTGGGTCCATTATTTTTTTTTTTTTGTATGAGAATCCCAGATATTTTATGACTCCTTAAAGATGTTTCCCCACCTTGAAAAAATGCCGAATCTTTCAACGAAACGCGCAGTTTCCCAACAGTGGGATGATCTTTCCTCCTATAATAAGAGTAAATATGGCGAGAATAGCATCTTGCTGAAAAGTATCTAAATTTGTCACGCGTTTACTGATATTCCTCTTCTTTCCTGGGGTTTCCAATTTTGAAGCCTCGCATTTATTTATTTATTTCTACCACATTATATTTTTCTTTCCCTATGGTAACAATATTGTTCTTAGACACGCCGAAAGCAGCAGCAGTCCTGTCCAGAACTTTGTTTACAGAAATGATTCGACCCCCATTGTTTTTCTCTTGCTCAAATTATTTGCGCTCAGAACAAACCATCTCCCGCGTTTGGCCTTTGAGAAGAATTCCTTTTTCTTTTAGTGCATGGCCTCTTTGGTACATTGTCTTCTCGAGTATTGCCTCCTGTGCCTGACGTTCTTCACACAAGCACACGACACACTCAAGCAGAACACAGAAAATTATGTACAAAAAATATCACACTAAAACAACACGCTATATACAACAAAGAATACTCTAAATTCAATAAACACTAAACAAACGGACTGGTTAAAATATCACAGTAACGCAACGCAACAAACAAACAACACGTCCTCTCACAACAACATGAAATCTGATCGCAGGAAGAATCGCCCGATAAGCGGCAACACCGAGAAAAACGTTTTCTGTTGCTAGGTAACCAGGGCCTGGGTGAAGCTTAGGGAAGATTTTGATTGGCTCGCATGCCAGCAACCCACCCTCCCGCAGTGACGTAGACCCGATTTCAAAACGTGGTTCTCAAGTGTCAATACCAAACTAATTTTGCGGCAGGTATAGTGAGACAATTTCCCGTAAACTACCGAAGTCTACTTCTAGTTCGTGTCCAAAGTTGAAGATATATTGACGTCTGTGGAACTCTAGGAGCCTCAGTGTAGTGCTAGTTTAGGTCATGAACCGAAGAAATCGAAGGTCTAAAGTGAATATTTCAGGAGTACCGGATATTGGGGCGGTTTATTAAGACTTAAATAAGTTGCACAGATCAACTGTAATTTTATTTGTGCCCGGGCCAAATTTCGTGTATGAAGTCCGAGACTTTCATGGGATAAAAATGACTTTTATTTAAGCCAACTGGGTTCGACACACACTCAAACACTACTACACTACTACAAAGGGACAGCCGAAAATTATATGAATGTCGAGAAGAGAAAGCAGGAAGATGTTGCATATGTAGATATTTTAGCGGAATTTTCAGGTTCTGCCAGTACCCGAACCAGGGTTTCTGGCATGTCGTGCCGTTGCTCTTCTGGCATACCCAGGATTTTCGAAGGGGGAGGGGTGTTACATATACTTTTTTTCGGTAGCCAGTCTTCATTTTGCCATCTTTCTCTGCCTTTGACGTTCATTTTTTTTTAGAAATACTGGGCCAAAGGAGGGTTATGACCCCCATCACGCAACTGGAGATAAATGAGTGAGCATTTTATTATATTGGAAGTCGAAACATTAGATGTGTTGGGATCGGAAGGGTTTTCAATGTGCATTAATTGTTTCTCGATCCAGCTGTGTTCGAGAAGACTTCCCTTGTTTCGTGCCGATATATGACAAGACTGCGGAATCTGTGACGGACAATTTTGAACACTTGCGAGTGCTTAGGCCTGAATATGAACAATTTGGTGGGTTTCAGCTTTTATAAGAACTGCATACATGGGAAGACAAGACACATTAGTGGTGTTCAGGCTCGAATCAGAGAGAAATATTCGAGAACTGTGTGCATCCAGTTCACAGCCCACAGTTTGAATCTCGCATCGTCGAGTGGATTGTCCATCCATTGTGTAACAGCTTCGTGAAGACACTCAAAGACACCAAAGATGTTTTGATGCCTGATGAGAAGAAACGGACAAACATGTAATAAAAATGGCAGCCATAAACGGTGGCTACTATTTAGGGGACAGTTGCTCCCCATTTTTTTTGCCTCCGCACTATGGCCTCTTAATGCTAGGCCTTGTCTACCAAGAGGAAGTAAACTTTCCTTGTTGCCCCCCCCCCTCCCCGCTTTGCCACCAAAAGGGCACCACTGGCCTTAAATATACACCTGTGAGGTTCTATCTATACCCCTGAAAAATATATTGTCCCCCCGAAAGGAATTTCTGGATACGTGCCTGCGTTGACTGTACACTTCATTTTGTATGACAGTACTTTCTACTTTTGATTGGAGACTTTATACTCTGTCCCAACTATCTCTGTTGCAGCAAGGCTGCACATAGCGGCAGAGGAAAGGGGAGGGGGGGTGATCGAGTGGGCAGAGCGAAGCAGTACACGATGCTGCGAAAGCTGGTAACTACAGCAGCTTTCCGCTGTTCCACACAATCCTGTTCCCTCTCACATGTTCATTGGTAGAGCCGTCTCGCGTCACTACTTGCGCAGAGACTTGCTTTCGTTCGCTTGTTCCAGCGAAGTTCTTTTCTTGTGTATGGAGCGACCGTTCAAAATATTCTTGGGTAGAACGCAACGCAACGCACCGTACTTTCATTGTTGAAATGCCATTTGCAAGATATTATTTTCCGCACCCTGTATTAGTAAAATGAAATTAAAGATAAAACACATTTTCAATTTTTTCAATTATAAACATCGTTGAAAAATGCTTAAAAGTATTAATGTTAATTTTTCCACAAGGCCGTAAATTTCAGTTTCTTAATGTATTTTTCTTGCAGAATTCCAATTGATACAAAAAAATGTTCCATTTTCTCAGGATGACGATAAGACCAAATAATCTTTGCTTATTGTCAATTGTGAATATTCGTCTGAAGAGGACGAATATTCTATAACCCTTTTATTGACACGTTTTTATGTATATTTTTTTTATACTATGGAAGCTTTCCTTCGTCAACATTTTAATGACATGAAAACAAGGCTTAACAGTGCTACAATGGAAATTAAAGCTCAAATTACTATACTTTAAGATTTTTTTTTTATTTGAAAACCTTAAATTGACGATTGAAGTCATTTTTACGAACAGAAAGGCTAATCAGGACTGGACCTACCGTTTAAAGTGGGATCCGAACCACTGTGCAATGCGCCTCCACCTTGTATCGAACCTCTTGAGTAGCTACAAAGCGACGATTTTACCACTACGCCTACGCCATCGGGGAGGCCTTTATTTGAGAACTGGGAATAAAGGTAAACGAGCAGCAGAGTGATTGTTTGTTCGATTCAAAATACTTAAGTACAATTTTACACACGTTGCTTCCGCACAATGTCCAAAGTCCTGTTTCACAGTTCTTCACGAATTATACTGGTTTGTTCTGCAGCTGTCTTTGGAAGTAACAGTAACATTTTCGAGTAACATTAACTGTAAACTACTTACTTTATGAAATTAGTACCTGAAATTCAGTTATTTTTCCACCTAACTAAGTTCAAAGTTAGTTGTACACTCCTGTTCACATAAAGTGTCACTCTTTATAGGGTCGAACAGTTGAAGTATGTACCAATTGATGTGAACAGAAGTATACA
The DNA here is from genome assembly GCF_977018435.1 of Lepisma saccharinum. Taxonomy (NCBI): domain Eukaryota; kingdom Metazoa; phylum Arthropoda; class Insecta; order Zygentoma; family Lepismatidae; genus Lepisma; species Lepisma saccharinum. The sequence goes on from NC_139230.1 coordinate 87,655,435, forward strand.
ATTACTATTTTTTCGCATAGAAAGAAATTTTCTTCTGTTCCATTTTTACAATTTGTTGAATCATATCCTCGCCTGAAAGAATGAATGAATTAGTGATTATTGAAATCGTGAGACCATGAGAACAATCTTATTTATTGCCAAGAACCAGAATGTATCTATTCCAAGTGTATTTTAATTAGAATAATTTCGACATAAGGCTATATAATCTCCAACAATCCTCATTGGTATACCACAGTTCAACAGTAATTCTGAATAATATATTGTTTGCTCAACAAAAATACAATAAAATATTATTTTTTCATATTTAAGTAAAATATGTGGATTTTATTGCCTGTGTATTTACATATAAAATATATTAACTTAGTTATAATTATATGGTTGATTGATTTAGTTCATTTTACTACGCTTTTCTGCCATTTTTGTCTAATCGCAAAGATGAGAATAAGTGATGAATGATGAAACTTATGAAGGATCACATACAAAGAATACCCATGCCGGGATTCGAACCAGAGACTCCTAGCGTCTTAACGCGCTGTTCTAACCACTCCAACAGGGACACCAGCAGTTATAATTGAAGACTAAAATTTGTAAACGCTGTAAGTGCCACAAGAATTCAAACACCGTTTTCCACGTTGAACTGTGAAATGTGCCATGCTTTATAATGTGGTAAATGGGAAATGTGGCTGGTAGACCTCTAAGTAGTTCAAAGGGCGTGTAAATAGGTCACTAGTGTGCACGTTCGTACGGGCTGATGTGCTGAACGATGCGATTTCCCAACACTTTCGCTTTTGGCACTTACAATGTTTACCACTTTTAGTCCTCAATTATATATGAAACTTAATGCTAAGTTGTTGGTGGTCATCTGTAATGAAATAAATAGTGCGTTTGCATTTCATGTTCTGAACCATGTCTTACAAGATATAACTAATCTAGAATAAAGTAATTGTAATAGTAACTAAACTAGTACGTTTTAAAGCTACAGTAATTATAACTGAATTAATTTCTGAAGTGATTAACTTTGAATTACTTTTGAAAAGTAACTTTCCAAACACTGGCGATATCTTAGAGCTCAGCGTCTAATATATATAATATATATATATAATATAAATTAATATATAATATACAAACCAGTATAGTTATAATTAAGATATCTTAATATAAATTCTCAGATAAGAATTGCGAGAGAAGTTTTCTAAGATACAATATGGTAATAATTACCATTAGAATAAAATTCAAATCATTCAAAAATCATTGCATGAAGGGACTACTAAAACTATATATTCGGGATATACGTATAAATTCACATTAACATTTTTCTTTCAATGTAACTTCATTCTCCTTCTTGCCCATCCTGCAACATTATGTGGTTCTCTCATAGATGTGTATGCTTCTTGCTGTCTTGAAATCATCATGCCTTTCAGAAAGCAATGAATATCCTAAGATCTTGGGCAAATACCCTTCAAAATTGGAACTAGCAAAAATTTCAAGGAATGTGTGCTATAACTTGACAGACAAGACAAACAAGTTATACCATTCCCATTATTTTCAGTTTCTCAAATATACCATTCCCAATTGCTGACTACTTGCAACCAGATATTAAGAAGTCTTGCAACATCATTTCTTGAGTATATTTTGGACTCTTGATATCTTGTAAACCATCACCATCCAACCATGTAATGTGAAAATTGTGTACGGTTCAAACAATCCACACAGACGATTTTTATTCCATAGAAGCATATCCACAAACTTCCACGGTATTGGGTTGCCATTGTTAGTCAAATCTGTTGACCTTTTTACAAATTTCAAGGTATTCTTAGAAGACACATCAAATAGATTCTCAAATGTTCATCTGCAAAAGGAGCAAATAAAAATATTGTTAATATGGTGTAGGAGACTATGAACTTAACAAAGATGAAAAAAAAATCATTACATTGTTACATCCACAGACAAGTTGAGTTAATAATAAAATGAAAACAACTTAGAGATGTTGTGTAAGTGGATGTGAATATAATTGATCTAAACTGCACCATAGTGGTTAACGAAGTGGTCCTTTTATAACAGAATTATGAAAGGTTTGATTTACGGTATCAGATCACTTCAGTGACTCAGATCTATCTTTACAGTGCATGTTAAATATGACCTTAGGCGTGCACAGACCCTCTGATTGGGGGGGGGGGGGCAAAAGCCTTGAAAGTTCAGTCGGGAAAGAAAAACTTCACTTTATCTCACTGTTTTAGTTCTATTGCATTGATGGGTATATGTGTGCGCGTGTGTATATGACATATTATTTATATACATTACATAATCAATTCATCCGCCAAATAACAAACCAATAGCAAAAATGTTATAAATTGTCTCTGAAATATGCGCGCTCCTTTTCCTCCAAACCATGCTGTTACAGGAGCTACTGTCTGAAGTACTTAATTGTTCTTACACTGTCTCTGGTAATTTACAATGCACTACGGAAAATAAATTGCGAGCGAAGCGAGCAAGAAAATTTCACGATACAAACTTTTGCAAAGTGAAAATTGTATTGATTTAATATGGCGCAAGAAAAAATCACGGGACGCCATGGCGTTCTCTTTTACAATTCTTCTCATTCAGATTGTTCAGCGTCCAGGGACACTTCCGCCTTCCCCTAGCTATGACTATGACCTTGACAAGACTGTAAGGAAAGCAGATATTGCGAGCGAACCGAGCAAGAAAATTTTACGAAATGTATTTTTGTTTGTATATAACATTTGAAGTCGAGGGGCAATTGCCCCTCTGTAACACCCTACAAAGTGCCTCTGGCCGTCTGGAAAAAATGATGATAGAAAGACGTGAAAACTAATTCCATTTTGAGTATCCTATTGTCCTGCTACTCTTAATTTCTGCTAGTTTCACTTTCTCTTACTTCAATGTTTGCCCTCCTAGAATTGATTTCCGTCCAAGGTTGGGATAAGGCAATGCCCCTCTGCCCCCTTGTGGTTGCGCCACTGTAACCCCTTCCCCGTAGTTGCTTTGAATTTTCATCGGCTTGAAATACTTCATTTTCTCCAATAATATCGTTTAATAAGTCATAAGATTCCTCTACACTAAATTTATAGTTGAAAGTATAATAATATAAGGGCATGGAACGTCTAGAAGGGGGGCAAGGATTACCACACCTTCCTCTTCAAAAAAAGAGAATCTATACCTAAAAGTATATATTTCACACGTATAATTTGATTTCAGTCATAGTAATTTACATTAATTATTATGTAATGGAGGGACGCAAGTATGCGATAATTTCAAATTCAAGTGGTGTTTTTGAGGGGGCAGCACTATTATCGGGGTAATATGCCCCACGGAAAAACATCTTGCTTGTCCCTATGTGGAAAAAATCTGCGAACGTCCGTGAGCTCCCCCTTCCCACCGTGCGCACGCCTATGAATATGACTTGGACTTCAGTAGGTTATTGAATCAAATATTCGTAACATAATCTGGACAAATTATGATTTCTCTGAAAATTAATCAATCTTACTCACAAGTATAAATGATTGGCCTTGCACTTGTAAAATATGCGAACTTCTAATACTTACTAATCTATACTAATTTGTAAATTCTCAGTAAACACGCAAACTATTGTTTGGTAGACTGTTAGGACTTTACTTTTTTAGCTGTTAGGGTGTACTTTTACACTTTAAATACATAAAGCTTGAACTTATTGGAAATGCTGCACTACCATTACAAGGCGTTCAAAATTATAAAAGAGCGATAAAACCGAAGTGTTTTATACAGATTACGAAACCGGTTTTCTGATCTGATTCTGTGAAAGAAGATAACAGAACGTTGTCCAGAACTTGCACAAAATTCGGGGATCTCATATTAAATCTATTCCAATCCAACCTAACAGCTTAACCTACTTAATGCATTTAACATTTGCGAGCTTTATGAACTGTGTTCAAGTTTCAAAAACATAAAAGAGGAAAATCTTGTTCGAAACAGGTCAGAAACGACTCGTTCCAACCATGTACAAGGGCAAAGTGAAACTATAATGAACGACTGATTTGTAATACAAATTCCGATGTACGTACATTTGAATAGCACCAGTGAAATACGAAAATAATCTCCCAGGAACGATAGTAGAGCATTTTGTGAAATATCGATTTAATGCCAGAATATAATCTATATTAAGGTATTTTATGCTCTAGTAATAATCACAAAACTGTAATATCTGCATTATGCCTAATTTAATACACTATGTGGAAGAAAGTCATTGGTCAACTCTGAAACGAACTCCTCATGGAAAAGAGAGTACAGACGGGTATATATATGGCAGCAGGAGGCTTCTCAGATCAATCGCTGTTAAAATGAAGAACAGGAAAGAGCTCAGCATGTTTGAAAGAGGGATCATAGTAGGCTGCTCCATAGGAGGCATGAGTATACGTAGCATAGCTGATGCCCGACAGGTCCCTAAATCAACTGTAGCCTTTGTCATCAAGAAGTGGAAGGAAAAGGGACACTGCAGCAATACACCACGAAGTGGAAGACCCACGAAATTGGACGACCGGGACAGGAGAGTGCTGAAGAGGGAGATTCGGAAAAACAGGACCCGTCTGATGCAGATATATGCAACAAAATTATAAGGTTCACATGTTCTAGTGAATAAAACAATCTTTTATATGGGAAAATTTCTTCCTTACCGAATCTATATTAGTTGTACGATTATATTTTCAAATTTGGGCCTATGCTTTAACATGGCTTTAGAACCCCCCTAAAGAAAAAAAACCTCATTTTTATGAAACTATATTGCTGAAGTACAATGGCGGCAAGGACAGTTTACGTCCCTTTGGAGATAAGGTTTACCATACTGCGGGGAGGGGTGTTCGGGACAGAATGTTTTGGGTCGGGACGGGAAATTCTTTAAATCCCGACAATCGGGACGGGAAAAATTCGCAATTTCCCGACAAAGTAGGGACATATGTTCGAAATTTCCCGAAGCTCTTGAAATCTCAAATTCTACACGTAATTTTCATCTTAAGTGCTTGTTTTTGCACTTCTGGTACAAAAACTAACAATTTCAGATTAGTTCCAGACATTTACAATGCAGAAAACGTCGAGAATTGACGACTTTTTAAAATGACTATTCGGTATTTCCTGACTGCTTGGGATCCCGAAAAGTCTGGAAGTCATTTCCCGAATCGGGATCGGGACGGGAATTTTTTTCTCCCGATCCCGGTCCTGACTTTTCGGGATCCCGCACACCTCTACTGCAGGGACAAAAGTTGGGGGTAATAACCCCCCCCTTTTCCGCCACTGCTGAAGTGGGTTAGGATTCATATCCATCTAAATTTCAAGAAACTAAATACTATAGAATTACTATCCTCGTCCTAGAAAAATCAGGGTGAAATATTTCCTGGTGCCTGAACAGTTTATACATATGGTTTATATAGCAGAAAACAACCTGCAGTGCCATAATAGATTCTCCAGATCAATTTATCTTTCCAAGTACAAAATTATGTTACCAAAAGTAAGCATCTGCGCTTCATTCAGTTATACAAACCAATGAATCGTATCGCAAGAGGAAAAAAATCACGTCATGATCAAAATAACGCATTGTGTATTCAGATATTAGTTTTCAGCTTCCACCAGTCTCAAAGTTACAGGACGGTACGAAACAAAGAACTGAGAAGTTTCGATTTCTACAGTAAAGCACGGGTCTTTCTTGCCGCACAACAGTTTTGCTACCTTATGCATACATAGCTAGCCTGCCTAACAACGTATACCTCGCGTCAGGTTAAGTTTGCAGCAGGTTTTATGTATTAATCCGCGCGAGAACGGAGCTCAGAATCATCCGTGCAAGTCTTGTCTGAACCGCCGACAATGAGAGAATCGGCAGTATTGCCAACCCCTTAACACATCAAAATCCGTACATGCATGTCAAGCTGAATGCATTTTTGCTTCTTTTTGTCAGCTGAACCATACAATTTTTAAAGTACTTTCTGCGCATAAATTATGTAATAAATGTGTCCTTACTTAATATAAATCGCGAATTATTTACGAAACATGAGGACATGTATGTATATGTCGAGCACGCACAAAAGAAGAAAAACAAAGGTAAAAGTAAACGACATGCCCCTCTTGAATTTAATGCCGATTTATTGTTTCTCGTTTAGAAAGAAAGAAAGTTATGAAAATCTTGGTTACTTCGTTCGCAATACATACGTTACTATAAGATACACGCCCTTCAAGTTTATACTACCAAAAAAGCATGATTTGTTATTGGTGATATATACAGTGTGGTGAATTGTCTGCTACTATTACCCGGTTTGCTTTTAATTTATGAATCACTCCACTAAATCAGGAGTCAAATGTTGGTCTGTCCATTTCTTCCCTTCCTTTGCACGGAACAGTAAACATGTGTCTTCAACAAAGCCTTCATTGCCGCCAGTGGGAGAAACAATAAGCCTCCCCCTCCCCGTTGATTGCTTCAGCCCTGTCGGTGGTTTTGCACGCTCCCACGCTCGAATCAATGTACGCCCCGCGTTGACGCATGCCTCGTCCAAATAATTAACATGTTGTTTTTTCACGGCGATATCTTTTAATACCGCGGAGATTCCTTTGTCGTCAAACAACAAACAATCGTTTCCTACTCCTAAACTCAACCGCAAATCATTCAACATCCGAGACACAGTTCGTGCACACATTAACGGCAAATCACGTCACGCCTTGTTTTATTTTGGTCTTGTTACCTTAAGGAGGAATATGGATTTAAAACATCTTGTTTGATTTTGAAGAGCTTTTTCCTTTGGATGATGCTCAAAATAATACTCGGGCAAAGCCGGGCACTGAACAGGAGACCTCGATTCAGCCATTCTCGCCACTGTATAGCACGATTATGAATCACGATAAACATAGGGTTAAAATAGTGGGATGTGCAACACTGGTATCACGGATTCCACGCGCTCTGCAACGTATTCAGTCTCGCTCGACTCGCTCTTGATCTTCAGCGATTCTTCAGCGCAATACAAACTCCAGTTGGCGAATCTGCGGATCCAAGTTCGTCTGCACAGTGATTGCAACCGATCAAGTCCATACCTGCTAATGGATGTATCATTTTTTCTATATATTACAAATTAAATAACTGTTATTCTTGCAAGTGTCCAGTTGTGTCGGAATGGAACCCGTCTCAGCGGAACTATATTCTGCGCGCACGTTTGGATCTACATATGCAAAAACCTGCTGCAAACTTGACCTGACGCGAGGCTTAGGCATTTGGCCTATAATTTAAAAAAGCTTTCTCCCGTGACGTCAGAACATACGATTGCTCAAGTGTTGTGCGATAAGAGACCCGTGCAAAGACAGGGTGGCCAACCAAAAAAAAATTATCACAGACTATAAAATATCAAGTACCAAAATGTGTTTTAAACACTTCTAAAAAGACATGTTTAAAACACATTGTTTTAAACACTTTTGTTTTAAACATGCCAACCCTGGCTACAAGGAAAGTGGTACGTATGACAGCACTCCGATCCGGAGCGCAGTGGTTCGAATTTTTGAGAGACACGCTTCGCTCCGGAGCAGAGTGGTTCGGCTTTTTGAGACACATGCTCCGATCCGGAGCGGAGCGTGATACAGCAGTAGGTACTCCGCTCCGGAGCGGAGTGGTTCAGCTTTTTTTTAGGGGTGTGCGAGACAGAATTTTTTGGGTCGGGATGGGAAATTTTTAAAATACCGACATTCGGGACGAGAATAATTCGCAATTTCCCGACCAAGTCGGGAAATTTTCGGGACGGGAAATGTTCAAAATTTCCCGAAGCTCTGGAAATCTCGAATTCTACACTTCATTTTCACTTTAAGTGATTGTTTTTGCATTTCTGGTACAAAAACTAACAATTTTCGATAAGTTCCAGACATTTACAATGCAGAAAACGTCGAGAATTGACGACTTTTTAAAATGACTATTCGGTATTTCCCGAAAAGTCAGGAATTCATTTCCCGAAATCGGGACGGGAACTTTTTTCCCGATCCCGGTACCGACTTTCCGGGATCCCGCACACCCCTAGCTTTTTTAGACGCACGCTCCGATCCAGTTAGGAGTTTTTTTTTTTTACACGAATGCTGTAATGCAACTATGAATAATGGGAATGTGCAGTACATTAAAGCAGACTTTCGTGACGGAGTGGTTATAGTGGAACTACATGTACTCCTGTGCATCGTACTCTAGTTGTTTGTCTGTATGATCGCCCCCGCTTGTAGGGGAGGGACAGAGATGATCATGCTTCCTTATGGCCCTAGTTGAATGGGTGAAGGGGGAGGTGCGCGGGGACTTTTGGCCGAAGCTTTTTTGGTTGTGGTCGCTCTACAGCACAGCACCCTACGACGTCAGGGATCCGTGGGGTGGTTCAAATCCCGGCATAGGCTTGTGCAGGGTCAAGGAAGTTAGTAATAAGTTTGTTTTATAGAACTTATATTGATACACTTATATGTTGAGTTGTATCTTCTGCAAATATGCTGTATAAAGAAACAAACTGCCGGAGGCGAGTGTACAATGTTTGTGTGTATCGTTCATCAATTTTATCATAACATCGATCATCCCCATCTTCGCGATTAGCCAAAAGCGACAAAGAAGAGAAGAAAAATGAACCAAATCAATCAATCAATCATGCACATTAAACATTGATAAAACAATACAAGAATGCTGTTTTGGCTCAATATACAGGGTGTTTCTAAAGGTCGTTTACAACGCTTGGGAGGTGATTCCTCACACGAAAACAAGCAAAAAGTCTAAGTTCCATTTTTACGACTGAGGCTTCGTTTCCGAGATAGGAGCCTCGCAAAAGGTGACAAAGTGAACGTCACACCTAACTGGGACGAATACTATCACAGATAGAGAGGCGGTTCCAAGGGAATCATAAAGGAATCGTATGTGCTCAGTCCGGAAGTCACTATGAAAAGTTCACTGCACGCATGCGCAATGGAGTCCTCAAAGGAATTGGGGATTTCCAGCAACAACAATGCATGGAAAAGGTATGTAACGCAGCAAGAAGGACCGTGACAATGAGAAATGCGTTGAAGACAACACATCCCGACCTCAAACATCAAAACATGACCACCGAACACAAAATCCGAAAAGTTGAGCACGGTTGCATACCCCAGTTACACGCGAGGAATGAACGAATCATGTCATGTGGCATACGAGAGACAGGAGGAGGGAAAGAAAAACACAATATCAGATGATTGCGACAACGTGTATTTTTACACGCGACAACTACGTAATATCCCCCCCCCCCCCACACACACACAACAAACAACAAATGCTACAATATCTTACGCACAGACAGTCCGTGTCACTGTACACCAACTGAAGATGTCACTTTCACCACACAAAGGGGGTGGGGAGCAATACCAAAAGTGTTCGCACGCGATCATTGTGACGTAAAAGAGACCAGTTTTGGAAGCGCTGCACAGGCAAGTCTGGCTCTCGTAGTCTACGTTTGACCTTCATGACTGCTGTTCCCGCGAGAGGAGCTCGAAGGGTTGGTTCTCTCCGGCAGTCGTCCCAATCGTGTTGCAGGTGCTGGGATATGATCAGCAGTTCGCTCTAGGTTGTCATACGCATTGAAGAGTACTAGTATGTTGCATTGAAAGAAGTTGACGTGGTGGAGTGGGCAAGTCAAGTATCGCAACAATTGGTCTGTGGTGTTCGTACGGTGATACGGCCAATTTGTGCAGTGTGCCAGTGTTAAACAAAAACAATACTTTGCAGTTCCAGCTCCCTATTACACAGATGGCTGCGTATACGACCCAGCAGCTAGCAGACATGCATCTCATGTATGGGGAGGCATGTGGTAATAGCCGTGAGGCAAGGCGTCTTTATGGAGAACGCTTTCCACATAGACGTTTACCGTCTCACACCTTCTTTCAGGTAGTGGACAGTCGACTGCGTGAAACAGGGTCAGTGTTACCACCGCGACAAGAAGTTGGAAGACCCCGAAGTGTACGCACACATCAGTTTGCAGAAGATGTGTTAACAGCGGTCGCAGAACATCCTGGCACCAGTACGCGAGTGCTCGCTCGGGCACGAAACACGTCTCATGTGAATGTTTGGCGAGTGTTGTCAGATGAAGGAATGCACCCTTTTAAACTGCAGAAAGTACAAGAACTGTTACCTCGTGACTTTCGCCCTCGTATGGAGTTTTGCCAATGGTTGTTGCATCAGCTGGACACAAACCCTCACTTCGGGGCAAACTTATTGTGGACAGATGAAGCCATTTTCACCAGGATGGATGTCTTCAATAGTAGAAACAGTCATGTATGGGACTTTGACAACCCACATGCACTTTTTGTGGCCCATCACCAGCACAGGTTTTCAGTGAATGTGTGGTGCGGGATAGTACATGATCATTTAATTGGACCATACATTCTCCCTGTTCGCCTGAATGGTCGCACGTATCATGCATTTCTTAGTGAGGTTCTGCCTGAACTGTTGGAGACCGTACCTTTGGCACTGCGGCAAGAAATGTGGTACCAACACGATGGTGCACCAGCTCATTTCGATCGTAATGTACGACATTTCCTGCATGACGTGTTTCGCAATAGGTTCATTGGTAGGGATGAGCCTGTGCCTTGGCCACCGAGGTCGCCAGATCTCAACCCTCTCGATTTTTTCTTCTGGGGAGAAATGAAAACCCTCGTATACGACACACCTGTCACATCAGCTGAGGACCTCGTTGCTCGCATCAACGTCGCCGCCGCGACGGTAGCAGATACACCTGGCTTGTTTGCTCGTACTCGACAATCCTTGATTCGTCGCTGTCATCTCTGCGTAGAAGTAAACGGCAGACATTTTGAAAACCGTCTGTGATTATTGCCCTCGGCAAATACCAGTGAGAACACTTTTGGTATTGCTCCCCACCCCCTTTGTGTGGTGAAAGTGACATCTTCAGTTGGTGTACAGTGACACGGACTGTCTGTGCGTAAGATATTGTAGCATTTGTTGTTTGTTGTGTGTGTGTGTGGGGGGGGGGATATTACGCAGTTGTCGCGTGTAAAAATACACGTTGTCGCAATCATCTGATATTGTGTTTTTCTTTCCCTCCTCCTGTCTCTCGTATGCCACATGACATGATTCGTTCATTCCTCGCGTGTAACTGGGGTATGCAACCGTGCTCAACTTTTCGGATTTTGTGTTCGGTGGTCATGTTTTGATGTTTGAGGTCGGGATGTGTTGTCTTGAACGCATTTCTCATTGTCACGGTCCTTCTTGCTGCGTTACATACCTTTTCCATGCATTGTTGTTGCTGGAAATCCCCAATTCCTTTGAGGACTCCATTGCGCATGCGTGCAGTGAACTTTTCATAGTGACTTCCGGACTGAGCACATACGATTCCTTTATGATTCCCTTGGAACCGCCTCTCTATCTGTGATAGTATTCGTCCCAGTTAAGTGTGACGTTCACTTTGTCACCTTTTGCGAGGCTCCTATCTCGGAAACGAAGCCTCTGTCGTAAAAATGGAACTTAGACTTTTTGCTTGTTTTCGTGTGAGGAATCACCTCCCAAGCGTTGTAAACGACCTTTAGAAACACCCTGTATATATAGAGAGAGAGCTATAATACGTAAATTGTTCATTTGATGTCAGTTTAAATATGAATTACGTAAATAGTATTTCTGTATTGAGAGATGTACTATTTTGTATTGTGACTCTTAGATATAAGAGTTTGAATGTTATTTGTTGAATGGGTTACGAATCATTTCAAGCAATCAGTTTTTCTGCTTTGCGGATTTGTCCAACCCACCTCCCCCATACAACAGCTTCGTTTTGTGCCGCATTCCGTGTTCCTTACAGGTGACTGATGTAAGTGCTATCGCCTAGCTCATTGGTCTTGTGCCCGTTTCAAGAGGGGAGGAGGGTGAAACTGGTACTTTTTTTTGTAGCTTGTATGTGTGTGTTTTCTGGGTTGAGAACTTCGTTCGCTGCGCTGTACGTTGAGTCCAACTTATCCGTACATGGTAGAGACATCGCCTTTGCCAGACAGATCAATTGTTGCCAGTCGTATTAGAATTATGCAACACCAATTCTGGCTAAATTGTTCTCTTTTAAAAGCATTACTTGCGCGTGTTGTTCTTCTCTTCACTGTCATAAAAAGAAGCCTTTAAAAGCTGTGTTCTCATGTATCATTACATGCATATTATATGGTGTGCTTGTCAACGGTGATATATGGACATTTAATGAAATTTTTAACGCCGCTGATACATGGACGTCTTCAGGATTTTTTCCTGGAAGGGACAAGCAGTATAATATTACATTTTGTTGTTAGTTCTAAGGGAGGGGGAACGACGACAATGAGGCAGAATTTCCCCAAAATAGTATTACTCCCTTTAAAAAATTTCTTCAGTATGAAGTTATCATGTTCCCGCAACGCCCTTGCAATAATTAACATATACTGTGACGTGGCCCCGCTTGGTCCCGCTTGGCCCCCTCCCTTCCGGACGTCCATGCGTATGGAGAAATCATTCCAACCAGTCTCGGTTAATGAAATTATAAGGTGACTAGATTTATTAAATCAATATACAAGAACAACAAAAAAAATCCTTAATTGTTAGTTCTATGCATCATAAGCATCGAGAGTCATGGAAGGTCTATACTGAAATAATGAATTGAAGGAAATCATGCCGAGTTTTTATTTATAGGCTACCTGTTCAAGTAGGAATGGAAAGGTGCACAAAAAGAATTACAAAATTGTATGTAAAAGAAAACCAAGTATTTCGAACAAGTTATTTCTATAATTGTAATAAATAATGACCAATTGTCCTTTCAACTAAGTATAAGTTTCAATTTGTCTTTTCCGGACTATTAACTTTACCTTGCCTTTAATCGTATATTTCTCATGATCCTTAATTTTAAACAAATCCTAGATAAGTCGGTAAAAAAATAGGACACCGAAACTATGGAAAAGGAATATACTGTGATAGAGAAACAAACACAAAGGAAACACCAATTATATTAACACGGGTCAAACCAACACCATTTGTCGTTGAGAGCTGAACTCACATCCACGAACTCATAGAAATATTCCCATGCAATTCGTTATTCATCTGATATTGAGTACCCAATGATGCTTTCTGTTATGTAATAGACACTTATGAAATGAATACATTATTAGGACTTTGCCAGATTTAAGAAAAAAACACACACACACACGTAAAAGAATAAGATTTTGTTCATTTGGAAATTAATTTCCAAGTTGTATTTTATACTCTTGTGAATAGATGTAAAGGAAAGTGAAGTCTCTTATTGTTAAACAGAATTACAAATTTATACAGGGTGATTGGTAATTCGACCTATTCCTGGAAAGGGGTAATACTAAAGCACATTTGCAACAAATTTGACCCTATGAACCGGCGGTCGGAAATCAATGGGTTTCGAGTTATTGCAGTTTGTAGATTTTCGTGATATATTCCGACTTGCAACCAAAAATCTACTAATTGTGAAGAAACTACTACACCCTGGGCACATAATTGACACGTTGCTAACAGCTGACGAATGAGTGACTACTAAAAAAAAAATCATGCCCAAAATTCCCATACCCACAGAAAGAAACAGTCATTGGAGCACACGTCTTGAAGAAATTTCGAAATTATCGTTTAAATCGAAGAGGATTACTCAAAAAAATGGTAACTCACTTAGCGTAAAAATTACGGAAAAAACTTTCTCGTTTCATAAGCTCTCCAAAAATATACAAATGTTGTCAACTGGCACACGGGTTGGAGGAAAAATCTGAATAAAAAGCGGAGAAGGCGCGTTGTAGACCTCTTTGTAAAGTGGAAAGAAGTTGTCGGTTGTGAGAAATAAAGGACGCCATGTGACTTTTACATTTGGGGTCACATGAAAGAGTTAGTCTACAGTACACCAGTGGACTCCCAAGAAGAGTTGAGAGAGAAAATTGTGGCAGCCGCCCAAGACATAAGACACAGAGTGTCAACGCGAGTGACTGTGTCTGAAGTACGCCGCAGGCTGCATACTTGCATAAGTAACCAGGGGAGGCAATTTGAACAGGATTTGTAGTTTTTGTAACAGTTAATTCTGACAACCTGGAATCATGAGAATGGTAAATAACATTATTACTTCATTCATTTTCGTTCCTTTATCTATCACAACCGACAACTTCTTCGACTTTCTAGTGTCAGGATTTAAAAAAGTTAGATATGACAACTGTTTATTTCTAATTAAAACGTTTCCCAATTGGCCGTGTTTACGGTAACATTAATAAGCATGATTCCGATTTTCAACTTCATACATTCAAAAATCGAAAAGTTAAAATTAGCAACATGAATTTTCCAATTACTTCAAACTTTCCCCTTTCGCTACATTCAAAGTATCATACGTAACCAGCGTAAAAAAAGTGAGATATGGCAATCATGCACCAGCGAGTGTTATGCATGAACACCTGTCTGCCTTTTATCTTCGTCCGTACACGTTGCTTCGCCTTTTCTGTGCGCGCTCCTGGCCTTTAGAAGGTCCAATAGATTCTCTGTAGTAGTTTCGCCAGTGTTGTGGCCGCGGTGGCTCAGTCGGTAACGCGTCTGACTACCATGCTAAAGGTCCCGGGTTCGATCCCCGGCCGGTTCAAATCCGGGAACTTTTCTAACGGTGGAAGCGGCTCCGGCGCACACCCAGCGTCGAATAACATGGGTACCTGGGGGAAACCCTGGGGGGTAAAGGCGGTCAGGGGCGTGATGCTGATCACATCATCCCCACTCACGACCGGATCAAGAAAGTGTGGGGCGTTACCCCCACACCCCCTATACGCCTTCATGGCGTGGTGCTATGCACAGGGGAACACTTTACCTTTTTTTTTTACCTTTAGTTTCGCCAGTGTTACTCGAACGTCTGTAACGTCGGGCCGATATGCTGAAGTGCTTAGCCCGAACCAGAAGTTGAACCGAAATGAGTTTCAGTCGCGATCCTGGTGGCAGGAAATGAGAGAGTGGTTTCATTCTCTCAGCTTATAAAACCACAGGTGGCACACCTGCTATTGAAATATATTGTCCCCAGAAGTAGTAGTAGAGTAGTGAAAGTGATAATGACGATAGTAATATTATTATTATTATTATTATTATTATTATTATTAATAATAATAATAATAATAATAATAATAATAATAATAATAATAATAATAATAATAATAATAATAATATCGCTCTCTTCACGAAAACAGTTCAGTGAAGATCGAATCTTCCCCTTGCCTCCTCCAGACCCCTGGCGCTTCAGGTTTGCCACACTTCTTCTACGCTTCACAGTTGACACATTGCGCGTTGTACGCATGCGGTTCATTGTGCCTTCCCTGGTGTATTGTGTAAGGATTATTGTGTAAGGTGAGTGACGTGATCTTAACTGGACTGTTTTCGTGGCGTTAGCTTTAGTAATAATCAGTTTTATAACAACAATAACGGGGATGTTCAAATGCCGTACAAATTCCACAAAGAAAATTACTAATGTACTCGGAACCCTTGATCGTTAGTTTTCTGTATACACTCGTATTATCCAAGTTCGAAGCGCTCCGGAGCGGAGTGGGCAAGTTCTTAGAATATCGTTCCTCGCTCCGGAGCGGAGTGTCACAAGGTATCGCTCCGATCCGGAGCGGAGTGAACCGTTCCCTAAAGTTTCGCTCCTCGCTCCTGAGCGGAGAGAGGAATTTTCCAACTTCCTCTACTCCGATCCGGAGCGGAGCATCTCAAGGTAGCGCTCCGCTCCGGAGTGAACCATTTCCTAAAATTTCGCTCCTTGCTCCGGAGCGGAGCGGGAACTTTTTCGATTCCCGCTGGCTAAGATATCACTCCCCTCCAGAGCGGAGCGAACCATTTCTTAGAATCTCGCTCCTCGCTCCGGAGCGTGGGCAGCAGCCGGAGCGTTGATCCGCTCCGCTCCGAAACCCACGTCTCCGCCCGGCTTTTCCCTCCGAGTCAGTGTTGCCAACTCAGCTCTCTTGGAGCCAGATCTGGATCTTTCTTGCACTCGTTTGGCTGTGAACTGGGGCGCCCACCCCCGTGCCTCACTATGATACCATCACTGGCTCCGGCCCACATAGACCAACTTTGCCATGATTATACACTTTGCACGAGACGTGATATTGTTATATTGGCTGCGTCGCCCCACCCCCTTTTATATCCCAAGCTACTTTTTATATAGCGCCGTGTTGACGTGAAATTGGCATAATATTTTTATCAGGGAATCCTTTATTTTCGATTTCATACCAAGGAGATGGATGATGCAGCCTGATCTAGATGGTAAAAACTAAGAATAAATTGTCATCAATTTAGAGTTAACGGTAATAGCAGCGCCCCATACCTTTGGCAACTAACATTACTCTAGGAAGCACTTCCTAAATCTAGCTTCTTGAAAGTCAATTTTAACTCCATTTAAGGTGAAATTTAGCTCTTTTTATGCGCACCAGGTTTGGCAACACTACCAGGAGGCGAAATGCATTGGCCATATGGGAGAATTATTTGATTTGTCATCTTGGGAATATCATACTTCGATGGAATAGAAAATGATATCAACGGGAAGAGGGCAGTTTGAAGAAGTAATCGTCAAGCAGAAAAGTTGAAACTCCAATTTGATTTGCCGTAATTTGAAGTTGAAGTTGATTCTAAATGGGATTCCGAAAATTCATATTCTTCATATTTTTCAAATATCGTGTCAACATAAAAAAAAAGCTTTCACTTGCAATATGGAGAGAAATTCATTCTCTTGATACGCCATTGTTTCTTTTTTAGAATGGACATTTCCACTCAATTTTTTTACAACAATTTTAAAAACTACACCCTGGAAAAATGACCCCTGCAAATTCTCGCGTTTCTCTGCGTTGAGTTTAAGACAAAAACGAGACTTCCAAAGTTGCGAGGCTAGCGTTGCGCTGAAAACACGCCGCCGCCATGTTAATACGTCACTACTTAGGGAGAGCTAGTTTGTCGTCTGCTTCGAGCGACCAGTTTACCGGATGGGTAGGCCACGGTGAGCGAACACGTGCAGCAGTTTTACAAATCTGTAACGATTTAAATAATGGAAGAAGGAGCTATAGTAGAAAGGAAAGCTATGCTTTGTAATGATCATTCTTCTATGAAATATCCGTGCTGCTCACTTGCAAGATAAATGAAAGGGTTCAGCTGCGTGTGTTCTCAGGCCATGCGAAAAATATTGCTTATAAAATTGGTTGCTGACCAGACACTCAAAAATATTTTTTAAATTTATATTTATCGATATTTACTGTAACCTATGTAGTGCAAAATAAGAATTTTCACATTCTTCACTTTATTTATAAAGCCTATTTAACTTTCTTTTCCATAAAGCAATTTCTGTTAGTGTTCCATTTCTGTTGCGCAAATTATGATCAAATATTTTTGTGCAGATAAGAGAAATTACACTGAGAAGATTACATTAGTTGCACAGTACATATCTATACTTAGTTTATGTATAATTATTACAAGGAAATAATGTGTATAATCATGAGCGTATTTAAGGGGGATTCAACGGGTTTAACCCCCCTCTTTTTTTGGTTCAATAAAATTACCAGTTTACTTGTTATATCCGCTTGTTCATAAAAATTTCTTCGGACTTATTTCATTCTCTTAAATAGAGACGTATAGGACGGATGGGAAGGAAATTTCGTAATTCCACACACCAGATGGGACTGCAGACCAATGTCTGCAATTTCCTGAGAGTTTCGGAATTTCTGTGATAAGAAACTGCATTGAGACTGTCAAATCAGTAATTTTCCCCCCTCGAGTCATATTAAAGAAATTTGGTTCTTAAAAACGTAGTGACACAAGATGAACAGAAAAGTATCAATACTAAGTAGCATGACTTCGCGACTACATACACACAACTTTGTCGGGTCGACACCCCTCCCCCCCCTGCTCCCCAACAAGCTTCCGGCCAGCAGTGTCCTGGATTTTCACTTACGAAATAAAACAACCCTAATCATACCAAAGTTGATCCATCCCTCCCCCCCCCGCACGTGAACTATATATACGCCCATGTGTATAACAATATCCCATACTGAAATGGTACGATATATTTTGAATTTTGTACTGCGAGAAAAGCCGCTTCATCTCGTTACCCCGAGCGCATTAATTAGTTGGTTCACAACTTCACCACTAAGGATCCTATCGAGACGTGACATGGCAGCCTTGGTCTCGTTCTCGTTGAGAGTTGTAAATATCTGTCTCGTGTTTATTTGTAAATGTCTCATTGACAGTCTCGTTTCGATTTATAAACATCCGTCTCGGTTTGGGAAGGCAATTCTCGAATTAACAACGTATGCAAAGGCTTATCATTATAAATACAAATGAAAAACTTTCTTCTTCTTATTTCCTCGTTTCGACGGTACAGCCCTCAAAAACTGAATATTATCCTGCTTATACAGGGTGATTGGTAATTCGACCTATTCCTGGAAAGGGGTAATACTAGAGCACATTTGCAACAAATTTGACCCTATGAACCGGGGGTCGGAAATCAATGGGTTTCGAGTTATTGCAGTTTGTAGATTTTCGTGAAATATTCCGACTTGCGACAAAAAAACTAATAATTGTGAAAAAAACTACTACACCCTAGACACTTAATCGACACGTTGCTAACAGCTGACGAATGAATGACTACTGGGGAAAAAATTCATGCCAAAAATTCCCATACCCATAGAAAGAAACAGTCATTGGAGCACACGTCATGAAGAAATTTCGAAATTATCGTTTAAATCGAAGAGGATTACTCAAAAAATTGGCAACACACTTAGCGTAAAAATTACGGAAAAAACTTCCTCGTTTCATAAGCTCTCCAAAAATATACAAATGTTGTCAACTGGCACACGGGTTGGGGGAAAAATCTGAATAAAAAGCGGAGAAGGCGCGTTGTAGACCTCTTTGTAAAGTGAAAAGAAGTTGTCGGTTGTGAGAAATAAAGGGACGAAAATGAGTGAAATAATAATGTTATTTACCATTCTCATGATTCCAGGTTGTCAGAATTAACTGTTACAAAAACTACAAATCCTGTTAAAATTGCCTCCCCCGGTTACGTATGCAAGCACGCAGCCTGCGGCGTACTTCAGACACAGTCACTCGCGTTGACACTCTGTCTCTTATGTCTCAATTCTCTCTCTCAACTCTTCTTGGGAATCCACTGGTGTACTGTAGATGAACTCTTTCATGTGACCCCAAATGCAAAAGTCGCATGGCGTAAAATCCGGACTCCTCGCCGGCCAGGGTTTCGAGCCGCCTCGACCAATCTATTGCATGGGATAATTGTCGTCCAGCCGCTGTCGCACACCCCGGAAATAGTGGGCTGAGCAGCCATCATGTTGGTAAATCATACCCCATCTTGTGGCGAGCGGCATATCCTCCAGCAGCGTCGTCAATTCTTCCCTTATGCTGTTTTCATAGGTAATGCCGTTTAGGTTTTGTGGCAGAAAGAATGGCCCGATCACATGATTGTGGATGATTCCCATCTACACATTTAGTGAGAATCTTCTCTGGTGAGAATTTTCTTTAGATTTTCTTGGGTTATGACCCTTAGGGGCCCAAAAATGAGCATTATGCAAATTCGTAATACCATCGCGGTCGAATTTGTATTCGTCCGTCCACAGAATTCTTGTCAGGTGATGGGGATCTCCAGTGTCGGTATGTAGTAAAAATCGACAAAAATCCATCCTTCTGACAGGATATCCCTCCTCAATAGCATGCGACTTTTACATTTGGGGTCAGATGAAAGAGTTCATCTACAGTACACCAGTGGATTCCCAAGAAGAGTTGAGAGAGAGAAGTGAGACATAAGAGACAGAGTGTCAACGCGAGTGACTGTGTCTGAAGTACGCCGCAGGCTGCGTGCTTGCATACGTAACCGGGGGAGGCAATTTTAACAGGATTTGTAGTTTTTGTAACAGTTAATTCTGACAACCTGGAATCATGAGAATGGTAAATAACATTATTATTTCACTCTTTTTCGTCCCTTTATTTCTCATAACCGACAACTTCTTTTCACTTTACAAAGAGGTCTACAACGCGCCTTCTCCGCTTTTTATTCAGATTCTTCCCCCAACCCGTGTGCCAGTTGACAACATTTGTATATTTTTGGAGAGCTTATGAAACGAGGAAGTTTTTTCCGTAATTTTTACGCTAAGTGTGTTGCCAATTTTTTGAGTAATCCTCTTCGATTTAAACGATAATTTCCAAATTTCTTCATGATGTGTGCTCCAATGACTGTTTCTTTCTGTGGGTATGGGAATTTTTGGCATGAATTTTTTCCCCAGTAGTCATTCATTCGTCAGCTGTTAGCAACGTGTCGATTAAGTGTCCAGGGTGTAGTAGTTTTTTCACAATTATTAGTTTTTTTGTCGCAAGTCGGAATATTTCACGAAAATCTACAAACTGCAATAACTCGAAACCCATTGATTTCCGACCCCCGGTTCATAGGGTCAAATTTGTTGCAAATGTGCTCTAGCATTACCCCTTTCCAGGAATAGGTCGAATTACCAATCACCCTGTATATGCAAACAAAACCGCAGATTCAGAATTACCAGGAATGAACTGGCGTTGTAATTATTATACACAAAATTCATGATTTATCTGAGGAAGTCACATGTTCCAGGTTTGACTCTCGACCT
This sequence comes from Lepisma saccharinum, assembly GCF_977018435.1. NCBI lineage: Eukaryota > Metazoa > Arthropoda > Insecta > Zygentoma > Lepismatidae > Lepisma > Lepisma saccharinum. The sequence continues at coordinate 87,676,057 of NC_139230.1, forward strand.
GGGCATGACTGTTTCCTTGTGAGTGACATTTCATTGAACTGGAAATTGTTACATGGGAGGATGTTTGCTCGAGACTTTGGGGACAGCTAAGGGGATGCTTCTATTGTTAATGTTAGTGTTGCTCACGAGACGAGACATTTTCCGGCCTCCCCGATGGCGCAGTGGTAGCGTCGTCGCCTTGTAATCAAGTGGTTCCGGGTTCGATATCCGGTGGAGGCACAAGTGGTTTGGATCCCACTTTAAACTGTAGGTCCAGTCCTGATTAGCCTTACTGTGCATAAAGTGGACTTAAAACACTAAATCAATAAATCAACAAACATTTTCCGCCTTGTCTCATAAAAGGAGATGGGACAAGTGAATGTTTTCGAATTGAGATGGGACAGAAGAAAACGTTCGTCTCGTATCGTGCAGGTTGGGTGATACTTAGATTGTGCAGTTGGTGGTAGTGTGTGTGTGTGTGGGGGGGTGTCCTCCTGCACCCCGACTTCGAATACTGCTGTATAGTCATTCATCTTCATTGTAGCGATTAGCCAAAAGTGGCAGTAAATGTGATGTTAGAGAAGATGAACAAACTATTTTCATTCATGAAGGAAATAAATCGCCAGCTCAGAACCTGATTTCTTGAGAGCTTAAAATGGACAACAAATATTTCTTCCGAGGCCGAATGACCACAGAAAGAAACGCTGTGCTAATTCCTTGATGACTTATGGTTAACATTGCTCTTCTGTGTGGTGTTCACGACTGACAGCTGTGCATTGCTTCCTTATCTTGGATAGAGTTCCAGCATTGACGCTGCAGTGTTTCCAATTCAATATCGTTTTTTTTCTTTTTTTGTAAAAGGTGAGGCCTCAGTGAGGCCTTACTAAAGATTTACACTGTACCTCCTCCTCTTGACGATCGTGTGAAAGCTTTCTCTTATTCAGTTCCCGACAGAATGGGGCTGTTCACTGGCAAACGTTTACGCTAGAGGAAAGGTTTGGCAGTGCAATTCAAAATTGATGACAATTTATTCTTAGTTTTTACCATCTAGATCCGGCGGCATCATCCATCTCATGGTCGTATGAAATCAAACCTGTTGTGTTCCTAAAGAATTTCGTTCGTCATCTGGTTGCCCTAAGCTTTACATTGGAGCGCGATAAGCGCGATGAGCTAACCACTTTTTTCCCCTTTACTATTTACATCCGATTATAACAAACTTTTGATGACTACTATACAGGTTATTACAAACTAGGATATATTACATTTAGAAAATTCGCATAGACATTGTTCTTTTTGTTTGCCGACATATTTTGAGATGTGTGCCTTACGTAATGCACAACTTATTCATGAAAGTCAAGTTGCTGATAAGTAGAGGCAAACCAATCATAGTGCCCCAGTAACCACAGTATACTGTTCTGTTTCTTTTTGGGTAATAACTAAAATTGGGAAACAGAAGATGATCAATTGTAATATTCTTCTCATTGGTACGTACGACAGATGACACTTACGAGTTTCGCAACATATTTCCATGACGTAGCGGTTATTAAGCATTCACTGAGCTTATGCACTAAACTATCAGGCACGTTACATATTAAACATAATGATGATGAATCTGCCATGTGCAGATCATAGAGTTTCACTCGAGTCAGCAGTATTTGATGCACTATAACAAACCACGCCGATCGTATTCTTGTTGGGAGATGCCTGGCGTGTATATTTTTCCACACCAAAGCCCAACGAACTTCCGGCTGTCTTGCAACTACCGTGCGTCCATTTCGATCTGCAGCCGAGAGATCGGGAGAGACGTGGCGGGCGGCGCTGACGGAGGTGCCGACATTTGCGGCCTGTAATGCCCGCATATTTTTATGGACATATGCAGACATTTATATAAATATTGCAAAACTAGCACTAACCTGTGTTATAAGAGTTGTTCAAAGTGATGTCCACCTACATTCACACATTCCTGGCATCGTTTGATGAAATTTTGATTCACACGCAAAAGTTCTTCTTCCGTAATTCTTCCTAGTTCTGCCCTTATATTGTCTTTTAGTTCGTCGATGCTATGAGGGTTATTTCGGTAGACTATTTTCCAAGGTTCCCCACAAATAATAGTCACATACGGTAAGATCTGGCGAACGTGAAGGCCATAAACCTCTTGAAATTATTCTGTCATCAAACACCTCCCTTATAGCGTCCAAAGAATCAGCGGCGGTATGGGCTGTGGCCGAATCTTGTTGAAAATACCCATATTGTCTCTCATTATCTGATAACAACTGAAAAAACGGCGCGAGTATTTGTGTGCGGTACCTCTCTGAATTTATTGTGTCTTCAAAAAATATAGGCTCTATTATTCTTTTGGCACTTACAGCACACCACACACCAATTTTTGCATCGTGTAACGGAACTTCGTGTATTATTCGGGGATTTTCAGTGCTCCAGTATCTATTGTTCTGTGAACAAACATGACCACGCAAGTGAAACCATGCCTCATCCGAAAAAAATATTAACTGTGGATCAACAATACCATCTACAATATTCTGCAAAACCCAATTACAGAAATTTACTCTCCTTACGTTGTCAGGGGGCCGTAATTCTTGCACTATAGAAACTCTGTACGGTTTTAATTTTAGTAGCTTAGTGGCTGTATGTGCTGATGATTTTGACACGCCCATCTCCTGTGAAACACGGCGTAGAGGTTTGTTTGGAGAACGTTCTAACGCTGCACCAATTTCATCGAGTTTTGCTTCGGTTAGAATCCGTCGTTTTTGCTTAGGTGTTTTAAAATTTAACGATCCAGTTTCTCGTAATTTAAGGACAAGACGTCTAACCGTATCTCTATGTGGAGGTGAAACGCCTGGGAATTTCTGTACAAATTGCCTACACACGTCTCGACACGAGTCTGTTTTCACGTAAGTGTCATACATAAAAATTCTTTGTTCTAACGTGAACCTTGCGGCTGGCATTCCAATCGTCTGACTGACACAACACACATACACACTGCAATAACACAAACAAGTAACGGCAAGTAACCAAGAATAACACTCTTACGCACAGTACGAAATTAACACGCTCCTGGTTTACATCTGCCTGCCACTATATTCACAGCTCTGTAGTCGCGAAGGAACAAAAAACTTGAGCTAGGAGATTTCGGATTGCAAGGAAGCTCACGAACACCATTAGCTTTTAACGGTTCGTCTGCACCGTAATCTTGATACAGTGTTGCACATTCGAAACCTCCAAACGATCCCCATCGACACAAAACTCTTTCAAGGATATAAACTTAAGCAGGACGTTACTGGTCAAAACTATGATTAAAATGTTTTACAGAGTATTATCTGTGGCTCTTAATATAATTTCTAAAGCGTATTTATTTGTGTATATAAGGGTGGAACTTGGAAGAATTACAGAAGAACTTTTGCGTGTTATAACACAGGTTAGTGCTCGTTTTGCAAGATGTCCACAAAAATAAGCGGGCATTACAAGCCTCAAACGTCGGCATCTCCGTCAGCGCCGCCCGCCACGTTTCTCCCGATCTCTCGGCTGCAGATCGAAATGGACGCACTGTATTTTAACCGCCTGTTGAGACGCTACACGCATTCCTCTGTACATTTGCGACACTACTGGAACAGACAGGGTAGGAGTTTGTAACAAGCCATAGCAGATCTCTACTAAGGTATCACGGAGGTACCTAAGGTTGTGGGGAAGTTAGTCACGTTTATGGGGGAGCCCAACTGTATATGGGCCAAGCAGTCTCGAAGAACATGACTAGTAAGGCTATCAGGGCTCTGAATCATCGTCTCTATGTCCGTTTGAATGCGGAGCGCCTGGCTCTTGTGGTGCACGTGTCCAAGATTCAAGCCTCCCCCAGCATTATGTAAACACAAGGTCTCGTGAGCTGCCTATTCCACACAAACCAGTTCACTGCACTTTTCAGCTTTGTTACATCAAGCATTTGCATCGGAAGTATTTTGGCTATAAACTACACTTTCGAAAGAGTATATACATTAACAAACGTGACTCGTGATTGCAATCTAATGTTTCGAAACTTATTAATTTGTAGCACTGCTTTTACACTCCCAATCTCTCGTCCACTCGGTCACAGGGTCCGGCTACGCCATCGGAGTTATTCTTCCTCTTCTTGCGACTTCCGAGTATGTGCAATTCAACGGCGGGAGTACGAATCGGGGAAACTACCCAAATTACAAAGAAAGAAAATGAATTAAGTGAGTAAGCGCATGATATTTATTATTATACGCAATGCCCTATCCGATAACTTATTATTAACATATGTTTTCTTTGTATTAAGCAGACATTTTCCCATCGTATTTTCGTCCTTTTTGTTAAGGGTTACAACAATTTTAAAATTATAATTCCTGTGAACAGTGTTCGGAAAGTTACTTTTAAAAAGGTAACTAGTTACAGTTACAGTTACTTGCTTAAAAAGAAAGTAACAGTTACAGTTTCAGTTACTCATTTTAAAAAGTAACTCAATTACAGTAGTGGCGTATGCTGGTTCTAACGAGTGGGTAATCTCCGACCCTTGATCCTCAAACTCCAAACGTTTCCGTGCAATTTATGTCAGGATCCATATTGGATTTAGGAATATTGTGTGGGAATGTTTGTCTTATTGCTACGACCACAATCAATTAATTCTCGTTATTGCAGTTTAATATACGTGTAGAATTTTAAATAATAAAACAAGACAGTATTATAAAGCTATAAAAAACACCCTATGAAATATAAAATGGAAGACGTGCACTAGTGAAATAGAAACCCGCAATATTAATTTAAGTGCAAAATTCAACTTACTCCAGGACCCGATTACTTGTGCCGTACCACATCCAAAGCACGCTGTTTGTCCAGTTGCACGTCAATACGTGTCTGTGCGAAAGATTGCAGCTTAACAAATGAAGTTATGTGACTTTTTGATTTTTGATTACAGTATCCGCCATGCGTCCATACATTCTTTTCAGCCCCGAAAAGTAAGTACGGCCAACAAAAAAGCTTATTAACACTTATACTTCCTGTCAACCATGGTGTTTTGTCATAATTTGCTTGCGAAAATGCCTCACATATTCCCGATTTTTGTCTGTGTGTAGAAATAAGTTCAAGCTATGGCACTGGCCTACCTGTATTAACAATTTGCAACTTCTCCTGAAAAGATCTTGTTCCAAAAGGTTTCACCAGCAAATCTTGTATCACATCCATTATCCTTTAACGCAGCACTATCACGACAAACACTAACAGCTAAATAAATAATAAACACGAAGCACAGCACAAAGCTAACAAGCATTCAGATTCACGCGCCAAACTTCTGTTGTTGTGTTCCTGGATCAGAATGAAAAAAAAAATCCCTTTCCGAGCTCGAAATTACCTGCAATGACAGGTTTCAAGAGTTCGAATCATTGCAGGCCAGAGCCAGAATTTTATTTCGGGGTGGGATTCATCCCTTATTAGCAGCCGCCACATAAAGTTGAAACAGTGGGGTTAGAAGTCCTGAAGATGGATCTCAGATTATTACAACGTATTATGCAAGGTGTTTAATCCTGCTGATGAAGTAAAATTAATTACCACTATACACTTTTTAAATTAGATGGCGGAATATAGCAACTTAAATTAACTAATATATCTATCTATCTATATATCTACCTATATATATATATATATATATATATATATATATATATATATTGATGCGTTCATTGGTTTCAATTACTTAAACTACGGGGATCGTTACGGTGAACGCTTTAGGGGTCAGATGGTAGAGCTTGGTTACGATTTATGGTCCCATACAATCTTGCTTCTGGCAGAGAGTGGAATGATTTCAAGGGATGTTGACGAAGTACATCTTACCTCTCGGCCAAGCGGTTTAGTGTAGACGTCAGGCGACAGAGTCCTGAGTTCGACGGTCTTCTTGTCCGTGGCTGGCGACGAAGCACAAGCTGGTCTCGGAGAGATAGCCCTCGAGGAGGCTATTCGAACGACGGTCTGACCTACGGCTGATACTTACAAGCCGTGGTACCGAAGATGGCCAACTCGCATGTGTGTTAGCGGTTGCCTTGGCGAAAACTGCTGTTCGGTTTCCCGAGCCGGGCTTGAGACCTGGAAGGTGCAGGAGGTCTTCGCCTGGTAGCTGGTATTCCCTTTGAGCTTCTACTGAATTCGGTGCGACTAACTACCGAATTCTAGTGCCTAGCTCTTTTAAGCTGCTGGCAAATACTTCCTAGCTGTATGGTCAGCACTTCCGTATTTGCCAGCCGATGACGGGTTTGAACCCGGTAGTATCGAAGAATGCCGTCCGTGTCTCCTGACGTGGTGTGTTTCCGTTATTTGTGGAATGTTACCTTGTGTTGTAAATTGTCGCTTGCCCGACCACTGATGTCTGGCGAGAAATTTTACCTTTTTTACAGAGTCTCCCTTGAATCGTTCCACATTCCCCTGCTCGTAGAGTATCCACATTGTCATGTGGTTACCCAGAGCCTTGAGAAAGATTATATGAGGTGTATTTATTTTACCCAATTAAAAAAAATGTTACATAGAAGTATGAAGTAAGGTACCTGTTGCCCGATGGATTACATAATTTATTGTACCTTCACCTGTTGAGAGAGAAACAAAATATAGCTGATATGCACAAAAGAAATTATTGCTTGTGTTGAGTTGTTCATGTATTTTTAATGCATCTCTTTTGTAGACAAGAAAGAGAACTGATATACACCAAGGAAATTACTGTGGATATATTTTTTTTGTTGTTGTTGTTGTTTGTTTGTTTTGTTTATGTTGGCAGTGTCCATTCACGACTATTGTTCCTGACCTTGTGGCACTGATTTTGTTTGTGTTTTTGTTTTGTTGCATTTAGCTTATTATTAATAGATACCTTGTTCCGTAAAGTGATAAATTTTACATCAGTTTTGCAGTATTACTTGAGTAAGATACTGTCAATTGTTCAAACTGCATGCCTTGAAGTGCAAGTCGTTAAGCTTAAAATAATTGTTTAGAGCTTTGCATAAAGAAATAAAGACTTATGATTTTTTTTCTTTTGTTGTTTACACACTGTGAATCGAAGCACTTATACACTGTTGTTTTGAAGCACACTTGTATAATGTTTGTTCGGAGCACTTTGCGTGTGTATGCCATTGTGTGGCATAAAATAGCCTTAAGTTTGTCGCCATGGGTGACGACACGTAGCTCTGTCTCGATACCCTGATTGCAACACAGGGGGGGAATGAGAGTTCTGGCGTCGATGATGCTGGTACTCCTCTGGCCTGCTTCCGGATGGAATGACGTCTGTCCCTTAGCCGAGAGTTGAGGCGGACCTGATGGGCTCGTGGCTGCAAGTGCCGGGTCTGCACATGCTCCCTATCTCAGGAAGAACGAAATGTCTGACTGGGTGTTCTTTTCAGAGCACCTGGTTCGGTCGGGCGTTCTTCTTAGAACGTCCGGCGCTATATTGGAAAGTGCAATAGTCTACGGCAACTGTCTTAACGAGATCGTTGTCTAGGGAACATTACCGAACGAGCACCAGACTTCACGGCAATGCGGAACGATCTCAACCCTCTTCACCAGGCTCGTGGGATGTAAGCAGTGGATTCGTCTTCGGCGAGCATCGCAAGGGCTGGGTGGCAGTCGGGAGAGATCCAGGACGGACCAGAGACTACCAGGATACGAGACCGAAGCAGACGACACACCCAGACAACTTGCTGCTTAGCCAGACTGGGCAGTTAGGAGGGGCGTGCAGGTGGATACCTTGCGGTGTTATACCAAGCCTGTACGTGCAGGTGGATACCTTGCGGTGTTATACCAAGCTTGCTCGGGATGAGTTGGTGGTCCTTAGAAGGGCCGCTTGGTCCGACTGGGGGCCGCGCGGAGTGAGATCGACCGGGTTCGGTCCTTCCGGGGGCCTGGGGGATAAGCCAAGCCAACACCTGTCATCTTGCTAAAGTTTAACTGAGGAGCTCCCCAGTTCCAGAAGAGGACCCCGTTCGAGGAAGTCCTTGTCGTCCTGCGCAAAGATATTACTTGACTCAGAAGCACCCCGGGTGATTGGGGGGACATAAGTCGGAGCAGCCTACTGGAGTTGGGTTCCCAGAGGCTAATCCGCTATCTCTCTGAAAACCCACAAAGTTACACTGTCCGCGGCCCTCGAGGTCGCATCCCGCTGAAGAGTCGGGGAACGCTGAGCAAGGGGCGGCTATGGGCCGATTCAGCGGGGAAGTTGGATGGAACACGGTGATCGGGCTGGCGTCAGTCGTGAGCACTGGGAGGCCTGGGGGGGTTCCTCACGTGCAATAAAGCAGCCGGCCCGTGAACCAGCTGTGACCCCGACAGCACCGCACTCCTACATGCCTTGGGAGGGGCACCGGGGACCATGTGTGTGTCGCGTCGACCAAATTGGAAGACAATTACTGTCCTACTCGGAAATTGTCCTAGGGGTATAGGCAGGCACATGGGCACGAAATGTGGTTCCCCCGGGTAGGACCGCAAGTCCCCTTTTTTTCTCCGAAGTTTGCTGAGGCGGAGTTACAGGGGAAGGGGAGGCGACCCCAACTGGTCTCCGGGAGGTGCCGGCCGTGGTCGGGATAGCTCTGCGGACCACCCAGTCACTCCTGACTGTCCACCGAAGGGGTACGAATACCCAGACTGACCTAACCCAGACTCCTCTAAGTCCGACAAAGACGTCTATCTCAAAACTCACATTAACCCATCCCAAATTACACCAAACCAACCAATAATACCAACCAAACCAATTAATAATACTTTTTGTTTCAGATGAGTCAACGTAAGCTGCGTAGTTAGAAAATTCTCCCCACTAACATACCCAATTAGCTTGAAATAATTAGAATCTCTCTTCATAGGATACCTCAACTACCAAAACCTACCTCAACCCATCCTGACCAGGGGAAACCCGCAAGGGTAAACAATCTGGTACCAACAACCACCACCTAACCAAAACTATATCATCCAAACATAAAGCCACTGTCACTGTAACGCCCAGGTTTTCCTCCCTTCTTCGGGAGGTTTTTACTGGATTAAATAATCTAAAAGTATACCCGCACACGAATGTTGCGAACTAATTAAATTAGGAGGTTTTTACTGCCAATTTATGCATGCGGCAGGTTTTTTCCTCTGTCACGCAAAAAGCTACTTGTATCTTTCCTCTCTTCTATCTTCACCTTCACTTTCGCCTTATAATTATATTTCCGGTAAGTGCCACACCAGGCAGACACCGTTTGATTCATACACACTAGGTGTGCTTTCTAGGTATTCCCTAACAAGCATGCTATGGAGGGCCCCGAGGGGGAAGGGTACTTACTCTGAGAACCCCGAACCTTAGGGGGACGCTTACAAGACGAGGCGTTACGGCAGACCTGTGCTGGGCCCCATTCATCCCGGCGGGTCCTTTGGGGGCCGGGAAAACTTGAAATTTCTGATTTCCGAGAGTTGAGGCGATTATAGAAGATGGGTGTGGGAAATGTTTTCTTGCGAGTAAACAGACTGTGGGGGAGGGGTGCATTTCACTTTGAGGGAGGGAGTGTGGGGTTTTATATATGGGACTGGGGGAGCTTGATGTTTGTGGATTGCCATAGAGATTGTTTGGGGCGGAGGGGGGTGGTACTAATGGGCGAGATAACGACGGCAAAGGCGCACTTATTGTTGGAATTTCGTAGTCGTTAACCAGAGGCGTGGCGTGCATGTAGGCGCTGTTACCGCAGGTAACACCAAAATATAAAGAATTGAAGAACCCGTCTTAAAATATTATTATGTACATAAACTGGTAATATTGTCGTAAAGTAAACATTGCAGACTGACATTTTTTCTGACACCGCCAAAAGCGAAGAGGACTGATCCGGTACCCTCTTCAGGCAACATGAGGAAAGGGCCTTGAGCTCACAAAGGAAGACTTCGCGTAGCGGCAAAGGCTGTTACGGCGGGAGGAGAAGGCGGGTTATTGCCTTGCCTGTTTAGCCGGCGCAGTTGCCGGTGATCCTTACCGGATACAGATCAGTGTTGCCATATTCAATTGACAGAAAAGAGCTAAGTCGCCTAATCGGGTCTATCTTACTCTGAAGGTGTCCAGTCACACTGGGGAACGATGGCGCAGTGGTAGCGTCGCCGCCTTATAATCAAGGGATCCCGGGTTCGATATCCGGTGGAGGCACAAGTCGTTCGGATCCAACTTTAAACTGTCCCGATTAGCATTACTGTGCATGAAGTGGGCTTAAATCGCCAAATCAAAATTTAAAAAAATCAAATCACACTGGGGGAAAAGCAAACTACCAAGTTATATTTTGTATTTACTCTAAATATCAGCGATTACGAAAGTATATAATTAGCCTTCGATGTTTCTGTAAGTATCAAATTACGTATTATTGTGTAAACAACCAATGTTTGTGATTTCACTTCAGTCCTTATGTCAACATTTTTTTCCTGATTAATAACTTTACCAAAATATAGTATTGAATTGCAGACGTACCAGATTAATATTATATGAACTACTTGGAAGACATTGGGGGGGGGGCATGAGGTGGGGAGGCGCCCAAGTCTCCCTTAAATGTCCTACTGATAACCGGTAACACTTTTAAAAATCCCAGGCCACGCCACTGTCATTAACCTTTCGAATGGGTTGTCTACAAGTTCTGATTTTGTAATACAATTAAACGAGGATTATACTGAGCGTTAGAATAAGAAATAAGGCAATGGATAAATAAGACGCAACATTACTTGGGGATTGGAGGAGGACATGGGGTGAGAGAGCATTACCTTTTTTGGAGCATAAAAGTAATGGAACTGAATGAAATATTAGTTTTAACTATGATGTGATGCTGAGGGGTGTGGCAATGTAGAATAATGAATGTTCACTGCTTGATTGATATGTTGTTTTAAGTCCACTTTTATGCACAGTAAGGCTAATCGGGACTGGACCTACAGTTTAAAGTGGGATCCGAACCACTTGTGCCTCCACCGGGTATCGAACCCGGGACCCCTCGATTACAAGGCGACGACGCTACCACTGCGCCATCGGGGAGGCCGAATGTTCACTGCTAAATTCTGACTTATTTATTAGTGATTTACTTATTAACTTGCTGTAATGAATGAATGAGTGACACTAAAATAAAACATTGACATTTGTGCATAATGCTAGTGTTGTTAATATTAATGTTATTATTTCTCACTTTTGATTTGTTATTATTGTTATTAAATAATAGTTTGAAACGAGAAGAATCTAGTATTCTTGAGCGAGCAATTCTAGCTTTGTGATATGAATGCGCTTCTTTATTTATGCTTTGTGAGCTTTGTTATATTCTTCAGCCAAAACTGTGTCATGCACACAGCAATTCTGGGCTGTCAGCAAAATCTACTGACACAGTGAAGTGCTGACTTTCATTTGATTGATGAGTTTGCTTGATTCTATGCTTTTCCATACGTGGTTCCCAAGGACACACGAATTCTGTGGAGTAAGCATATACGCGATGCACGCTGTTTCAACTGATTCATAAGAATCGCTAGTAAGAAGCAATTCTTCGTGCTTTCTGTATTATTTGTTCTGTATCTTGCGCGAGTGTGAAAATTACTGTTTCTTGTAGCCATGCTATGCTCGGAAAAGTTTACTATTCTTTCCGTTTCATTATTTTGAATTGTGAGAATAAAAAAAATCTTTCAACACTGGAAATGTTGTGCTATTTCTAATTTTTGTTCACATTGAAATGGGAGAGCCATAGATAAGTAAAATGTGAATTAGTGCAGTGAGTGGGTGTTTAGTGAGTTTTGTAGAAGCGTGGGGTTGGGGGGCAACATTGGAGCCTGGTGAGTACACAACAAAAAAAATAGTTTTTTAATCTGCAGTACTATGAGAGGGATCTGTCTGTTCGTATGTGTAGAAAGGTCGCCCTCAAAGCGAGGCTTTAGTCTAGCTATTGTAATTGTATCAACTTTCCCTCTATTCCGGCCATCTTTAAATGGAACCTTGTAAGAATTCGCGTCCATTTTCTCTATGATTTTACCTCTAAACTTGTAATAGATGGTAAAAGCGCGCAGGGTGTTTGGGGCGGGGGTATTTTCGAGAATCCAAAAATCTTGTCCGATCGCCTATTCGGTTTGTTGAGTTATACTATCCGAATATTTTTTCTGTTGTAAGAAATGCTTCTTTAAATTATCATGAGCTAACTTGCGAATGTCTTTTAACTGTTCCAGCCGTTTTTCATTTGTAGGGGCCGTTGCTTGTTGGGGGGAATGGAATGACTGCGTCTATCAGAAGACGTGGTTCGAACCCGTGTAACAAATAGAATGGACTCTGATGAGTACCGCAGTGAAAGCAAATATTATGCGCATGCACAACAGATTGCAAATAGTCCTGCCATTTACCTTTCGCTGTGAGAACATAGGGCTTAATAATATTCTTAAAGTAATTGAAGGATGCATCCACTATGCTGTTGGTGTAATGAGCCGCGCGGTATTTACATATTTTAACTGTATGCCAGTTAACTGAGCTAGTTCGTGCGTTAGATTTGAAGTGTTTGCTGAAGATTTATCGAGAACCACATTTTCCGGAGTTCCATATCTGAGGAAAACACAATGAAAAAGTGCGTCAGCAATTGATTTAGCATCGTGATTAGGAATGGTGGTCGCCACGACGTACCTCGTACAACAATCAACTACAGATAAAAAATACTTGGTATTTGACGCAAGAGAGCCGCAAACATCTAAGGGCCGATTTTTCAATGTCCAGTTATTCGTTCTGTTAACTATCTGCCAGTTGGAGATAATTGCCACTCTTAACCAGCACCGGTTTTTTCAATGTGAAAGTAACTGAGAGTTAGCAAATCGTGAGTTTGTACTCAAAATACTGTGTTGTGTAATGATTTAGTGGGGTTTAGATGTGATCACTCGCGATATTTAAACTGGAAAGCGGCTGCGCGGCAATCATAACTTTAGACAATATTTGAAGCCTCACACTATATATTACAAGTTACAATTTGTGTCGCCCTTCTCGATCGACAGTGCAAGAGTCTACGAGCAATGCCGGCGAGAAACACGAGACAAAGCCCTGTAATACAATATACACACAAAATAGATATACATATATAAGCGTATGTATAAGGTCAAAAGGGTCCATCAACGAAAGGCACACCGTGCTTTCTCCGTTGCGTTAATTTATCCTCACAAATTTCTAAAACACTAACTCTATTCGTCTACCGTGTCTACAATTGTCAAAATGGAACCTGGATTTCAATCATCTCTTAGACTCGTGTCGTGCGTTTTATGCACGCATTGGTTTGTTTACTACTATTTTCAAGTAAGGCAAAAGGTCAATTTGTATTTGTGAATCATCAACAAGACAACTACGTTAATCAATTTCTATATGTATTTCATGAACACCAAAAGGCTCGTAAAATAGTCAAAACAGAACAATCAGCGTAAGCCAAAACACTATTCACATGAACGACGTGAGAGCACGTCAAATTTACAAACACGTCCTGCCTGTACAATTAATGTACAACATTTTAACGAGCATCATTTAATCATGCGTAACAAAATGCATATGCGTATATTACTTAAATCCAATTAAACAATCCACATTAAACAATCAACAAATACTTCCCAATTATTTCCCCTGTATGTTAATTGCGGTGCAAGTCTTCATTTAGATTATTACCCTGATTTACCTTACGGCATTATTTTTGCCATTCATTAACATTAATCCAATTCTCCCGATTTAAAATGCTACCGAGGAAGGTGTAAAGGAGGGAAGGAACATGCGTCCCGCATAAGGTGATATACGTTGCAGAGAACACGCAGATTTCTTTTGTTCGTATGCAAGAAAATTTAACCAAAGTCTTAGTTCGTAAAATCGGAACGTCGAATGGGCGGAACGATAACACTACCACGTCGACCGAAAATGCAATTGTTACGTTCGTAGATTCAAGGAAGTAAATGCGCGCAGGTCAAAAGTTCAATTTTTCGAACGCAATAAGTCTTTTGGCGACGGGAATAAGATGTGAATCAAAATTCAAATTAATAAATCACCCAATTCACTCTTCGACAATTTTGGCGAACAATTCTTATCCTTATTTCACGTAGGAGGACTAATGTAAAAAGATTAGTATAGACTTTACTTTTGATAAAGGGGGGGGGAAACTATCTGGAACGTTGGCACAATTATAAAGTTCTTGTAGCACAGCAGAGAGTTTACGTACCTATATAACAGAAAAGTTCAGCCTCAAAAAGGTCCTGCAATGCAGCACTCCAATCACCGTAATTATTCCCTTAGATGCAGTCCATTTTACGAGTGGCGAGCAATGAAGGCTTCCGTCTTCGCAGGCCTCAGGCTAGGTACGTCTCTCGCTGGCTTCTCGTGACCAAAGGGGGAGTGGTCGAGTTCCGTTCCAGTCAGTATCAGCTCCTCTGTTGCACTGTGTGCGGTTTTACGTCCAGCCCGTATATACCGAGTGCTCCGCGAGAGGCAGCACCGGTCGAGCAATCGAGGACAGCGGCCTCTGATGGCCGAAAATTGTACTATGTTTTACGTCAATTTTCACCTTTTGTAGAGTTTATAATATTAAATATTAAAAACGTTACAGTTGGTAATGCTGAAGTGCGGAAAAATTGGGAATCGATCTGCGCGCCATCTATTAGTATAGTTGCAAACCGCATCGATTGTCACACAGCCTGACGTTCAAATATAGATGTACAAGCGCGCCGCACTCGAAAGCACGTTATTGCATAGGGAAGATTGGAACAATGGCTACATATAACCGTATAAACTGTGCGTGCTTACGAAATAAATTAACGAAAAGAAGCACTACAGATTTTGCTTTCTTCTAATAAAAGTCAATTCCATGTGGGGGAAATGCTGTTATGAGGTGCAAGCGCAGATACTTTCTTGTAGAGGAAGCGTGAAGAACTAAAAAGTCTAAACATTAATAATGTCTGTCTGTTGATATAAACACTATTAATATATAGATATTGTACATTTCACTGCATGCTTTGTACCTCTCTATGCATATTTGTTGAGCGAATAAAGAACATGTTAGTAAGTACGTATGCTTTGTAGGTCAACTTCTAAAAATATGAAGGTACGAGTAATAATAATTTTAAAATTTACTATAATATTCTCTAAACAATAAAGCATGAATTGAAGGCAACACACGCAATGAATAATCTGCGACCAGGACTCGAACTCATATCTACAAAACACAACACGCTCCGCAAGGTGGTGCAGGTAACCACTGCACCAAATTCTCGTTGGGAGATTCAACTGGCTGGTAGAGCGGATATCCTTGTCACAAATTCTCCAACACAACCTCACCAAGCGAATTCTAGCAAGTAGGCTGCTTGATTTCCACATTTGCAAGGACATTGGTAAGCTCTGCCAAACAAAACAAGTATTCTTCTGTACCAATTTAACATTTTTATGAATCATATCTTGTTTAATCTGCCAGTGAAGTTGTGAGTTTGGAACTTCGATAGCTGCATGAGGCAGCCATGTTGCTTCGCAACTTCCGGTTATGCTGGTAACTGCAAGAAGAAGTAGCAGTAAAGATAATCGCCACCAGAGTTCCAGTTACGAGCTAACTCTACATTGAAACACCGAAATTTTCACAAACTTCCAGTTACGTGCTAACACGAACCTTAACTGGACATTGAAAAAGCGGCCCTAAGTGAATTTTCTTGAACGGAACTTCCTCCGGTTCGGAATGCTGCAATGGTGTTGCCTAGCGCCAGGATAACGCTTAGCTATTTGGCATGGCACACACTTTTTCACTTGATCGTACACGAAGCGTTTCATGTCTGGATGTAATAGCGAGATACTAGGTCCCTGTATGTTTTGTCTGCTCCCTGATGAGCGTTCATATTCTGATTAGCGTGCACAAGCTCAATCACTTCTTTTCCGTTCGCTTTGGGTACGCAAACCTGTTTCTTGTAACCGTTTGCGAATGTGGTAAGCCTATAGAGAAGACCGTTCTCAAGAGTGAAAGAGTACGCTGATTTTTCATATTTAGGGTTAGCTGAGTGGTTGTCTTGTAATATTTTTATTATGTTGCCAAAGTAGGGGTCTTGTTTTTGTGCAGAAGCCATGTCAAAAGACTCGGCATGGATGGAAAATACCAGGCGCGGCATGTCTTCGCTATCGGAATCAACTTCATCGTCGCGATTAGCCATATTTACAGGTTGGCGACTTAAGCAGTCGGCCAGTGCATTATTAGCCGACGAAATATGTTCAATATTGAAGTCGAACTCTTGAAAAAAAGAAGGCTGGCCTTTCTTGCCAGCAAAGAATTCTCAGCTTTGGTTGTTTTCAAATAAGAGAAAGCATGATTGTCTTTACAAACCGTGAATTTGGAATTTATAAGGAAATATTAGGTTTTTAACACATATTGCGCAGCCGTGATTTCGAGTGTGAAAACGTCATATTTCTTCTCGGTGTCTGTAAGACAGCGACTACAGTATGCTATTACAGAACGCGCACCGTCTTTTTCTTCCTGGAGGAGGGTTCCCGCAATGCCCACGCACACTGGAAATCTAATGAAACGCCCTCCCTTACGGTTATGCAACCCGGAATTATACCTGGAAGAGCAGCTCGCGAGAAGCGTAGTGTTTCCAACTCTTGAATTTAGCCACAGATACACGCGAGAGGATGGGGATCTTGTTTTCCTCTTGATTTGATTTTAACGGAGAACAAGTTTATTTTTTAGAATATTTCTGGTAATAAAACAAGTGTTATTAACATTTATACTTGAGTTTTTATTATTATTATTTTACCACTTCCGAACGAATATGTGAAGAAAGGAGGTATCACGGATTTCGTTATCGCTCAGATATTTGACACCTCCCAGACGAAAAATTAGCATTATGACTAATTGTGTTATATATTTCAGAAAATGAAGCCCCTTCCGATAGCCTAAAGTTATCCTGTAATCAAGGAGTCCTGGATACAATTCCCACTGGTGGTCCACCACTCTAGATCATAAGTTCTGTTTTCATTAATGTATGTATAAATTGAACTGAAAATTTTTCTTACAAATTTACGTGTGCTCGGAACAATCCTTGAAAGGCAAAAGTAAAATGACGTGGAAGTTGTGATTGGTTTTTACATCACTCGCGCTAATGCGGACACCGAGCTCCAGTACTGCAGTTATTCCTTTCGAGATATTTTTCTCGTTGGTCCTGCCACCGTAGATAAGTCCAAAGAAAGGATTCTGACCTTCCCGTTCAGTGTGCCTATGCCTGTCACGCTGGTCTTTTCCCACTGTATCCTATTTGCACCCATTACAGATTTTTTTTCATTTTGTAATAACGCTTTCGGCATTTTTTCTTCAGAGTTATTCTTTATGTTTTCAAATTTTTGGCGACATCTGTTTTGGAAAAAGTTCCACGAAGTTGGATTTAAGTGTAAATGCATCTGAACATACAGTGTAGAGTGGGATTCGAACGACAAATATGAGCTCCCGTCACGAATCGAACCAGGGCTCCTTTGATTATGTTTTCCTTCCACGTTTATTAAATTTTGCTTTCGTATTGCTTTCGTATTAGTTCTTTTCCCGTTTTTTTTAATTTGCATTGTTCGAGCTTAATATTATTTGCCGTGATAACTTTCTCTCTTAATCTGCTTATTCGAATACTTTTGTACTTTGTTTTTCCTTTTCTCGATTTTTCCTTCGCACTCATTACAGATTTCGGTATCGCGCTTTTCCATATTTTCGGTACATTAATTGTCTTGTGTATAATTCCTTTGACTATTTTTAATTTGCCCTTAGTCAGAATCCAGAAAATTTATTAGCAAATGTTTCCCGTGTAAATACGTCTTATTGTATGGTGGTGTAAAATTGATGCCAGCTTGTTCTTGCGATAATGGTTTTAAAAGTGCAAGGGTCTCATTTATTAACCATGGTGGGAAGGGGGGGGAGGGGTGCCAGAAACCTTCCAGACGAAATATGCTTGAAACGAAAAGTAGGTGCACCATTCGACCGTAGTCTTCCATCAGCAGGTGGAGTGCTGAGAAGGCTACCTGTGAGCGAGGGGGAGGGGGTGGCGAGTAACACTGCTACAGCGAGTCGCTGTAAATGATTTAATCGTCTGTGCTGGGTGAAACCGGTTCTTGGTGTTCCTATACTTTTCCGATACATTTCTGCCAATCTTTTTAGCGAAGCGAGGCCATATGTTCCAGATTCGAACTCTGGTCAGGCATGGATGTATCATTGAGTTTGTCCCGTCACCATTTTAAAAATTGATAATTCGTCCGTATTATGGCGATTAACTCAAGAGGCAGAAGACTGATGTAAAATAACCGAAATAGAAATTGATGCATTTGCGCCTGATGCTAGCGTAACGACGAAGTTAACTCCTTATATTTAGTTCGTTCAATATTGTGATTGGCACTCCACCTATAACTCCTGCAAAGTAGCAGTGTGAAATGTGTCGATGTCTGCGTGAAGATAGACGATAGTACTGTCTACCGCCACCAGATGGTGTTGCTGCTTCCCATAGGTAGCGCATAGCAGCAGCATTTGTTCCGTTCTGCCAGTACCTATATCTAATCTGTGTGCCGGTACGCTGGTGGACAGCGATCCGACAACATGGAAGCAGACACGTATGGGCAACGGTGGACAGTGTGGTTTCTCTGGAGGGAAGGAGTGACTGCTTCAGACATCCACAAGAGGTTAGTAGCCATATGTGGGGAGACAGCACCAAGTCGCAGATCCGTGTTTCGGTGGGTAGCAGAGTTCAAAGACGGCAGGGACTGTGCGGAAAAACGCAAAAGCACTGGGCTTCCAGCAACTGCACGCAAAGCAAACAATGCCCACTTGATAATGACGAACAGACGCATGACGTTTGATGAACTACAGACGGCAACAGGTTTATCACGGGGAACTCTCCACACTATCATCCATGAGGATTTGAAGATGAAGAAGGTGTGTGCCCAATGGGTGCTCCATTCCCTCACCACGGCGCAGAAACAGCAGCGTGTGGAGATATGCGAACAGTTGGTGCAACAGTACAGTGCAGATCCAGCGGAGTTCTTTGAGCGTATGGTCACCGTCGACGAGTCATGGTTCTTCCACGATACTCCAGAATAAGAACGCCAGTCTATGGAGTGGATGCATACTGGGAGCCCTCGTCCCAAGAAGTCACGGCCGGTACTATTCGTGAACAACAAATGGCGATTGTGTTCTGGGATCAGGAAGGGATACTTCTGGTGGACTGGCTCCTTCCCAATACGACCATCAACAGTGATCGGTACTGCAGTTCACTGCTCCAACTCCGCCGACGCATTCAACAACGCCGCCATGGATAGTGGGGACGTGGCGTTCTTCTCCAACAAGACAATGCGCTCCCACATGCCAGTCGCCAGACCATGGCCACCGTGCGTGAACTAGGGTTTACTGTGCTGCCACATCCTCCATATTCGCCGGATCTCGCTCCTAGCAACTATGCCCTATTCGACGCAATGAAAGAGGTCATGCGGGGTAAGAAGTTCACCACAAATGACGAACTTCATGCAGTTCTCCACCAGTGGCGCCGGGATACCTCCCCAGAATGGTTTGCTACGCAAATACGAAAGCTGCCAGAACGACGGCAACAGTGCATAGACATTGACGGGGAATACCTTTAATATAATCTGTATTCGATTGTTCAATAAATGGTAGCTGTGAACACAAAAAAATTGTAGTGCCAATCATTTTTGAACGCTCCTAAATGATGAGATAGGTAGCCCTTGCGCTCAAATACATTTATACCTTGCTACATTTGCAATACCGCAAGAGCGATGTGTAAAGCATTGCAATTACTTTGTGAATGTTTCACATCCCATTGTCTCTCTTTTTCTCGTATATGATATACATGATATTAACTAACATAGTAAAACATAGTTTTAATATTCACTAAATGTTTCTTCACATGTCATGTTTTCTCGTTTTTCAGGATGGAGATTGCCTTGGGGAGGACAGACTTCTTGAAGACCAACAATACAACTATATCTGGTGTCTCTTGGAATGAGTTATCACAGAAGGGAAACAACCCAAGGCCCCTACAAGGGAAAAATATCTTTGGAAAGGAGCACAAAGTGGAAAAAAATGTACAAGTATTTGTAACGTGATTGAAATAAGAAAGAAAAACATAACTACGGTAAACACCTGACATAACCTGGCATGCTAAAAAGTTAACTGAAATTGTATGGTATATAAGGAAGCCTCAAAGTGATATTCACCACAGGCCTGCTCATAAATAAATCCTGGCCTGGGGTCAGCACTACATCAGGGCCAGTGAAATAGATACGTAAAATTTGCAAATAGTTTCATAGTAGCTAATTAAATAAACAAGTTATTGCATCCTACAACGATACAGATATTAAAAATATTTGCCTTGCTTTACCTAGTTGCAGGCTAACATTCAATTTTACTTTTCATAGAGTGAAATAATTTTGCTTTGTTTCACCTACTTGTATAATGCTATTTAAGCCCGCTTTTTTCATAAATTGGTGTTGGTTTTATTTTTTTATTTTTGTATATCTATATATTTTTTCAGTTTGGCCTATAAGGTATTTATTCATAAGCAACTTCTTGCTTGAGTTCTTTAAATGTAGCCTACCTATTACTAAAAAAATAATATTCTTTTATAAATAAGGTAATTTAGAACTGCTTATATGTCACATGATTTGTGTTTGTAAAATTATCAATTCTTGTCTCTCAATGAGGCATGTGAAAGGCTGATATGTATGGGTTACAATAAATAGTAATTTCAAAATCAATTTCGAATTGTTTTGTGCACAATTTTTTTCTTCCAATCCCTCACATAAAGATTTTCATATATTTTTTTGTTGTAATTTCATGAATGTTTCCAAAGTAAATTAGGTTTTATTTTTAAGTATATGATTATGGACATTAATGATATTGTTTGTATGAGAAGAGATTCTCTTTTTTGCGTGTGTTGGATAACAATCTAATTACCTTTATTGGGAATGGTACGTGTATGTTTTTCAAGAACAGATGAAATGGATGAGGCATGCACAATGATACACCCATGTCTGATACAGGGTTCAAACCTGGAACCTCAAAGCTTTTCACACATTTCACTGACCACTCAGTCACTGAAGCCAACCTATATTCTTTTCTGCATTAGATCTTCAGAATATGTATGTATGTATGTTTACGAAATACTGGGTGGTCCATTTATAATGATAGTATGGAATATCGCATGCAGAATGCATCCAATTGAAAAATTACACAGAAAAAAAGTTTCATACTATTGAGGGGGTAAGTCAATGCCGCATAATTTCGTCAAAATGAACAGGATGACCTTGGGTGTGTCTACAAAACCCTGTCTTCAAACAATTGTTCCAACAACGCCCGAAAACATGCGGCAACGAATTATTGATGCTTGTGCCTCTATCATTCCTGACATTTTGGGAAGAACAGTGTGGAGCTTCAGACACCGTGTTTTGAAATGCATTGAAGAGAAACGGTCATTATTTTGAACATTTGCTCCTTTAAACATTTAATTGTGTACCTCAAATGATAACTAATTTGTAGTAACATATTTAATTTTGTTGTTGATATGAAATTGTTCCTTGAAACCAAAGAGTTGGAACAAATTAATATTGTTTATTGTTACAAAAAAACATAAATTTCAAACAATTTTCTTTTGCCGAATTCTTTGCACACATTTTTTGAATAACATTCGTTTTTGCAATGTTCTCAACGGAAACCAAAACTGTTATTACATAAAGGGAACAAAATGACACTGAAACTACCAAATGTTTATAAATGTTCGAAGGTTGCAATTTTTTTACAAAATTTTTCGAACAAGAAATACTTACTTTTCAACACGGATACAAATATGTAAAACGAATGGGGGTGTTCCATTTGAAATTTCACATTTACCCCACACCCCCCTAAGGGGTGGGTGGTGGCGACGAAATTTTTGCGGCATTGACTTACCCCCTCAATAGTACGAAACTTTTTTTTCTGTGCAATTTTTCAATTGGATGGATTCTGCATGCGATATTCCATACTATCATTATAAATGGACCACCCGGTATATTAAACATTTGAATTTTTACCATGCCATAGCATGTATTTCATAATTGTAGGTACTTGACTTCTCGTCACTAACGTGTATATATACGCAATTCATGCTGTAATTCTTGTTAACACTGTGTTAAATTGAGGAAACCAATATGACTATATTCTCTGCACATGCAGAGAGCTATTTATACATGCGTATTTCTCTGAGGAAAAATTATTCTTTAAATGTTTGACCACAAAGTTCTCCAGGAACCCAATTGTTTTTAGCTTCAGAAACGAATATTATTCTTCTGACTACAGACTTATTAAACTTCAGAAGAAACGATTTCTTAGTCTTAACCAGTGGCATGTCCAGGAATGACTAAAAGTGAAATGCTGTGTTTTATTACTTTCTCCGTGTTCATTTTTCTCGTCTCACCTTTCAAACAAACTTGTAATTTTTCAAGTAATTATAATAATAATAACCCGTAGCTCTACAGCCCTGGAAGGGCCTTAGCCTACCTCCCGCAATCCTACCGAAAGGTGTGGAGATCTTCAACCGGTAATGGGGGTGACGTGGGGTCAGTACGTCGAACCCTCAACCGTTATAGGAGACGCTCCTCACTCGTAGCTCCCCAAATCCCTCACGATGGTGGGTTGCCACCGGTCCTATACACAGGCCGAAAACCCAGAGACTGAACCCAGGCGGACTGGAACCCATACCATTCCGTAGTCGGAATCCAAAGTACAGCGCCTTCCGCACGGAAGAGGACTTTCAAGTTATTGCCCTCGAAAACCACTAATTTATTTCAATAGTGAGAAGTAATTTCTATTCAATTTTGATTAAACATTTTTAGAAAAAAATATTTAATTTATTGCAAACTTCAGTAACAGTTCGTTTTCAATTCTGACTAAATATTAATAAATAAAGGATTAAGTTTACATCATGCTTGAGAAGTAGTTATTTCAGTTTCGAATAAGTGTTACTGAAAAAATGACTAAATTGATTTCAAACTTAAAAGAATAGTTGTTCTTCAATTCTGAGCAATTCTGAGTTATTTTAACTAAGTTCACTTTCCACATTTGAAATTTCTCCTGAAATGATCTCGCCCTAAATGGCTTCACAAGCAACTCATCTATTCTTTTTTTTGTTTTTATTATTTTTGCTTGGCGTTGCTCTCACGCTACTTTAGACTAATCACGACAATGAGTACGATGATGATGAATTTGAAGGGACACTCACAAAGAACACGCATGCCAAGGTCAGTATTCGAACCTTGGGCCCCTGGCATTGTAACGCGCTGAACTACTACTGGTGAAATAAATGTCAGAAGAAAAGAGGAGGCCAGGTGGTGATGAAGCCTGACATTGAGAAACCTAAGGAACAGGTAGAAAGACAAAATTTTGACAACTTCAGAGAGAAATTTATATATACATGAAACGTTTAAGTATCCACGCGTAAGCGCTTTACGTGCCTGGGAGTTTCTCTGGCGAGGCCGGGAGAGGTAGGTGGAGATAATAACACGCGTTGGAGGACGACGGTTTCGTCACGTTGTCTCAAATCCAAACCCCTAGCCGTCTGCCCCTGTGGCGGAGATGATAGCACATTGCGCTACGACGCCAGGGGTCCCGGGTTCGAATCTCGGCTGGGCATGGATGTTTTTGAGTGTCCATTCATCAATTTCATCATATCATCGCTCATCCCCATCTTCGCAAATTAGCCAAAAGTGGCAGAAAAGCGAAGTAAAATAAACCAAATCAATCAACCAAACCCCTAGCCGAAAGTGACCTCTCTCCCGGCGAACTGTAAACAATGAAGAAGGAAGGACGTTAACTCAAGAAAGAAGTACGAACAATTGAAAGAAAAAATTCTGTATCCATAATCTTATTTACTTATGACATAAGCGGAGAGCCATAAATAACGTAATTCCCAATGAGGAAAAATAAATTATATCGGTAACTGAAAAGAAATACACACTCTTGTTTGATTTTTGCTTTTAGCATCGACTTTATGCCACTTTTGGCTAATCGCGACGGCGAGGGCGATGATGATGGAATTGATCAAGGGACACTCACAAAGAACATATATGCCCAGGCCGGGATTCGAACCCTGGGCCCCTGGCTCGTGTCAATCATTCCGCCAAGCAGGTCGGCGCAACAACTCCTCTATTCTATCCAGTTTCACTTTTTACTTTCGTAAACAGAGCACTAATACGTCGTCATCGTAATTGACTAAAGCCTTAGCACCTAAACAAATAATACATTTCCGAATTGTCAAAAAGAAACACTCACCAACCCCATGCATTTAAATTCTCATGCCAGTCTCCTGTGGTGTTCCTGGCTCAGAATACCCTTTCTTAGCTTCAAATTTCCTGTATTGCAGTATTTGCGGTGGAATGGTAAACAAATCGCAAAGCCGAGTCATTGCGTTTGTTCCTTTTATCAGTTCACCTGTTCATCTTTATAGTTGGAATTAACGTAAAGACCAGGGACGTCGTTAGGGGGGGGGCCTGGGGGGGCTTTGGCCCCGGCAGTTGTAACTCTGGCCCCCGCAAACAAAATTTTGATCGATTAAAAATTATCCTAAATTAATACTACATATTATTTTCTGGTAAATTTGTAGCAGAGTTGGAAACACTGTTCCGAAGAAAATCTTCTGAAGCAAATGTAGGACAGCAAAATTCCACCCTTTCCTTGCTTACCAGATTATAACCAAGCTCATAAAATCTGCCTGCTTAGAGGTTATTGCCCTTGCCCTAAGTTCCTGGAAACCAGAGATCCGACCCTTTTGTTGCAAATGACCCTTCCAATACAGATGGAATCAAAGACTCCGCCGTGGCCGAGCGGTCAACAGTAGGTGGTCGAGGGACATAGGCTATGGAGAGAGTTCTCCAGTACTGGCATTGTTCTGAGATTTAAAATTGCTCTATGCTTCAGCTTCAGAGCCACAGATTAGCTTTGTGTTCTTGCTTGCGAGGAAGGTCTGCTATCGGGTTCCTACGGTCACTGTGTATTTGTTCTTGTGTGGGAAGAGTTCTAGCTTTGTTGTGCATTTCCATCTTGAATGGATAAATTTATCAAAACCGGATATTTTAAAACTATCTCAAAACATGTGGAAGATGACGGCAATGAAGAGGGTGTTGGTCCAAGTTCTGACCCAGTCAACACACTAACGTTGCCACAACGTTGTATTTATGATGAATGTTGTATGTAGGGGAACAACGTTGTGATAACGTTGCCACAACATTGTATTTATGATGAATGTTGTATGTAGGGGAACAATGTTGTGATAACATTGCCACAACGTTGTATGCTTGTTGTATTTATGATGAATGTTGTATGTAGGGGAACAACGTTGTGATAACGTTGCATCAACGTTACAAAAAAAAAACATTCCACTGAATACGCTTTAGTTTGGATGGTCACCACCATTAGCGCCACAAGCGTCAGATCCGAGTGTTTTGTTTAATCTGAATTTGTATGTGCACTGACCACCAAACCTTATATTTCCTACAGCGTACACTAGATGGCAGTGCGACTCAAATGCAAAACAAACATAACTTTTAGTAACACAAATAAGGATAACTTCAATTGTAATTAGTGAAAAAATGTGTTTTATTATCCTTCGAAACATGTGGGAATATTGAAGTTGGAAGGAAGATCAGAAAATGAAATATGTTAAATACAAGTGAAACTCCCATGATAAATATTTTTATCCCAGACTATATAATCAGGAGCTAAGTGCTGCAAAGACATCAAGGTATAGGTAATCGTAAGTCGGTCTCTCTTGTGTCACGCATCGTGGGCCAATTATTCCAGGTGGAAGCCGTAAGTCTGGAACGGACAAACGGTACCAATTGTGCCTATACGGTGGTTAGGTGATTGCGAGGAACCTTTTGGTTGAACACGTTGAGTGGAGCAGACATACGACTTGCACTATTTTTGAAACTGTTTTCCCTTACTACCTTCATCCTTCCTCTTCTTTTGTCTTGGGCTCTACAATTAGTTTGGAATTTGGATTCGCTTCTTTGGATTGAGTTGTCAGTTGGTTTGAGTTTGTGCCTCTTTTCCCATAGGATTTTCGTTTGTTCTATTGGATCATATAAACAACTCACGGTTGTGGTCTTCTGATATGCATCATGGTCTTCCTGCAACGCTGCTACGACAGCGAGAAGGGGTGAAAACCTTCACCGGAGGTACTAAACGGACGGACGGTCCAAACTCCGAGACGATGCTAGATTCACGAAGTACCAATGATCCAATGCAAACGTCCAGCTATTCCACAAAACACCGACGTCGCAATTCCTACGAAGGATTACCTCTACCTCAACGTCAACGATCTAGATCACCAATTAAACGAGATACAGGAAATACAGCTCATGCAACCCAACTAAAATCCAAACAACAGGATACCAGCTTATATAACTTCCTGCTCACCAACTACGACACCAAATTCAGCACAGCAAAACATGTGTTCCAACAAACATCTAAGTATGTGCCAAGGGCACAAATTGCACAAATACTGTTCACCCGTAATGGCATCATATTGAAATCACCAGATCCAGACTTTGCAAAACTAATTAGAAACAAAGCTTCTTTTGAAATCTATGGAGCCAAAGCAAACATCCAAACACTAAATGCTTCCATTCAAAAACAACCACCACCACCACATAAATCCCCACTACTATCAGTTGTCATCAGGGGTGTAGAACCTAGTCTAACAGACGAAGAGATTTTTGAGGAACTGGAATGCGAAGGTGTACAAATCCGCAAATGTATCCGTATTCGCAATAACAACGGACCCACATACATGGTGCGGGTCCTAACAGACTCACAAAATGCTGTAGACACCCTACTACACAGTGGAGCATACATATACAGACGCAGGTACAAAGTTGAACCATCCCGTTCTCAACAACCTCTTCCATTGCGGTGCGAAAAATGCCAACAGTATAACAAGCACACTACTGCTGCATGTCCAAACCGAGATAAATGCGGATACTGTTCAGGACCCCATTCAACCAGAGAGTGTCAAAACCAAACTGCTGCACCAAAATGTGTCACATGTACGGAAAACCATCCTACATACAGTTACAAATGCAAAGCCAAGCCAGATGCAATACCTGAACACCCTGATCTAACAGTTCCCCTGCGCACCAATGACACTGCTACAGAACCTGACAATTCACTACGACATCCAGTAACAGTGGAAGATCTAATACGTTTCTTCACCCTGACTCTCCAAAATGTGCACCCATTTTTAAGAACGCACATATTAAACCAAGTAACGGCATCTGCAAAAACAATTTTCAACTTGCAACTCCATGCAACATACTCTGGTCCTCATGTGCATTTCCACATATCCCACTTGGAAACTGCGGTTTAAGGTTTTGAATATGGCAGTACGGAATATGTATAATTTTCTATTTTTAAATATCCGATCTGTTTCTAAACGAAAAGCTTTATTGCAACACCTGCTTTTGGAAGAATCTGTTCACTGCTTTGCGCTAAACGAAACCTATCTTGCTCCAAAAATGATCTGTCATATTCCACTATACAACATCTTACGCCACAATGGTCCGCCGGGCTTAAGAGTAAACGGCGGCACAGCAATTGGAGTAGATAGAAAATTACCATATCGAACAGTTACCTTCCCACCAAACTTCCACTTGCCAGAACATACTGCTAGTACCATCTATTTTCCATCCCGGGTCGTTACTTTTGCTACCATCTATGTAAGACCAGGGGAGACTATTCCATACCAATTCTTTCAACATATCCAAACCCTTAGCAAACATTATATCATAGCAGCGGACATCAATTATCATAGACGAACCATGCAAGACAAAACAAACTTTTTACAATTTCTGGACCAAAACACTACAGCAGAATTCCATGTACTGCCCAGAGCCACACGTCCCATAAGTAACACTACCCCTGACGTTGTTATAACATCAACATCTCTAAGTGCCTGCTTGAACATATCTGTGCTGGATTCCATCGGCAGTGACCATGACCCAGTGAAAATTACCTTAAATCTTGGTAACCGCAATACGAGCAGTACAATACAACCTCGAAAAATCTGGTGTTACAACAAAGCGAACTGGGAGGCATATAGTGAAAAGCTACAGAATGCTTTTTCTCACCCGCATCCACCACCAAACAATTCAGAGGAACTCGATACGGCGG
Organism: Lepisma saccharinum; assembly: GCF_977018435.1. Taxonomy (NCBI): domain Eukaryota; kingdom Metazoa; phylum Arthropoda; class Insecta; order Zygentoma; family Lepismatidae; genus Lepisma; species Lepisma saccharinum. The sequence goes on from NC_139230.1 coordinate 87,704,223, forward strand.
TGGAACATCTTACTGCTCAGATTACCAGTGCGGCAACCACTAACATACCTACGACCACTCTGAATAGTTACAAACCAAAGCTACCTCCGCAATATCTTCACCTAATCACAGCATCACGACGAGCATACAGGGACTACCTCCAGACCAGAAATCCTGAATCCCTTAACTTACACCGTCAATGGCTGCGTACCGTACAAAACTATATAAAAGCTTATAAACAACGTCGATGGATTGAAACGTGCAACCAATTGAGTGATGAAAGCCATCCCACAAAATACTGGAAACGTTTCAAGGTGCTCACTGGACAATCCAGTAGTCCTCCTTATCCAATAACAATCAAGGACGCAGCCCTAAACACCGACACTGATAAAGCTTATGCCTTCGCAAATGTCTTGCAAGACACTTTCACTCCAACACCACAATTAGCTCCAAATCTCCGCCTCCAGACCAAAATTGACAGTCACCAACCCCAATAACAGGCAACTGCAACCCAGCAATACGCACGATATTGATCCTAATAATGCTCTAACTGTTCATATTACAACAGAAGATATTATCAATACTGTGCGTAGGAAGAAAAACACCGCTCCCGGCTTGGACAATATCACATATGTATTGATCAAACAGGCCCCGCTTGCATTGCTGTCCTTTCTGGCTATTATCTACAATTTTATCCTCCGCACAGGACACTACCCGACAGACTGGAAGATTTCGAAAGTTCTAATGTTTCCAAAGCCACACAAAGATAGTACCAACCCCACAAACTATCGACCTATTCTGCTCACATCAACATTTAGCAAAATATTCGAACGCATCATTGTTCGACGCATACACATGCACTTACAAGCACACAGTTTACTTCCGTCGCACCAAGCAGGCTTTAGACCTCAACACAGTGTCCTTGATAATTTGTTAAAACTAACGACTCGCATCACAAATCACTTCAACACTTCCAAACCATCCTGTCTAGTACTATTCGACCTGGAGAAAGCTTTTGACAAAGTATGGCATACTGGAATCATTTACAAGCTCCATAAATTCCAACTACCGCTTTGCTATGTCAGATTAGTACACAGCTTTCTAACAAATAGGGTCGCTTATGTCACTGTAAATGGAGCGATGTCATACCCCATTTTCCCTTACTCTGGCGTTCCACAGGGTGCTGCTTTATCACCATTACTCTACATACTATACGTTGCCGATATGCCAAAACCCCCACAAGTTTCTATCTACCAATTCGCTGACGACACCGCATTTCTCGCCTGTTGTTCAACCATCCAAGCTATAAACAAAACTCTCCAACCAGCTATAAACTCCTTCCAAAGATGGTGTGACACATGGCGTCTCACAATAAATGCTCTCAAAACACAAGCATTGGTGTTTCTACAGACAGGCTGTCGCTCGAAGATCCAAAGGAACCCAACATTATTAAACATCAAAATACGGGGAACGCCAATTCTGCCTGCCACCACTGCAAAATACCTAGGAGTCATATTTGACTCCAAGCTAACATGGAAACCTCAATTGCTCAACATCGTCGAAAAAGCTACAAATCGTCTGAGCTTGCTCAAACGGCTAATTGGAACATCCTGGGGACTCAACTCCCAGGTTGTCCTACAAACCTACAAGGCTTTCCTTCGACCAGCAATAATTTACGGCCACACTGCATGGATATCAGCGCCAGACTCATTCTATCACAAACTACAAGTTCTGGAAAGACATGCTCTTCGTTTGGCCTTCAGAGTAGTCCTACCAAGTCCTACACGACTACTGTACGAGCGAATAACCTTCCCGGAAATCACAACCCACATCGAAGCCATCCGTCACAAATATATAACTGGTCGAATGAACTCGCACCATCCACAACTTCTCAGCACAATGTACGAAGATGCTCTACACGACTGCCTTCCCACTTACCACTGCACACCATTACAGCATCTCTTAACCATGTATACCTTCCTGATAGATCCACAGCATCCTGATTATCAGCTGTATATAATCCATCATCCTCCGGAACTACGGCACGTGATATATCCAACACATGCCGCACCATTGCAAATTATTACTGTCCTAAGAAGTAATTTTCCCACTACTGAATAAATAACATCTAAGTGAACTACCCCCAGAATAAGTAAATCTGTACCACTTCAATACTGAAAACACACTTAGACCATCACCTTGCAAGAGAAAACATTTATGAAAACAATTCACTTACCAAAGAGAAGGTGTAGCCTTCTAAATGGAAAACGAGGACAAAAAAAAAAAAAAAAAAAAGCTGCAAAGACACGTCAGTGCGTCGAGAGAAAACCCCCTTGGAACATTCGCTGTGACTGTAATTTCAGTACGTTTGGAACGGACGACTGGAGGTAATTGCAGTCTACACAGTGGTTTGGTGTTCCCGAGGTACTTTGTTGAACGCCTTGCTGCGAAGGGATATCTAGCTCGAACGACACTTTTCAGGTGGCCGCAACTAGGTTGTAGCCCCAAACATTCACCGTTGGAGCTCTGGTCACAGTACCAGTCCTTTCTTTCTTTCGTCGGCTCTGGTTTCTGTCCTCGTTTCTCATTGGCTGTTTGGTTCTAAAATCTTGTTTGGTAAGTCTGTTCCGAGACTTTGACTCTGACTCTCTCCATCACGTGCAAAGTGCAGCTTCCACACTCACTCGCCGATTGCAAAGTAGTGCAAGGGAAGCGATGCATAAAGGGCTCCCCCAACAAGTTGGGGGTACTGTCCCTAGAGATGTCAGAGCCAGAGGCCGGAACAAGCTAGAAAACCCAAATTCCCGAAGCTCTTCCATGGATTCCCGAGATCGATCTAGGTCACCACTTGCCAACAAAAAGCAGAAACTTCCAGAGAGAACAGACTCCAGACAGAACAAGACCGGAGTAAACACACAGACACCAGAGCTGTACAATTTCCTTCTTTCGAACTACGACACCAAATACAAGACGCCAAAACATATCCTAAATCAAATCCTAAAATATGTGCCAAGAGCTTCCGTTAATGAAATAGTCTTCACCAGGAACGGAATACTTATAAAATCTACTGACCCACATTTCTCCACCATTATCAGAGACAAGGCCTCCTACCAAATTTTTGGTACAAATGCCAATATGAAGCCACTAACCTCTACACGTCCAAAGCAACCTCCTCCGCCTAAACGAGCACCAATGCTATCAGTGGTGATTCGGGGTGTTCCCCCTGAATACACCGACACAGAAATCGCTGAAGAAATTCAGGCTGAAGGTCACACCATCCACAAGTGCATGAGAATCCGAAATGACAACGGACCAACCTATATGGTTCGAATACTGACAGTAGATAAAGATACCGTGGACGAACTATTGCACAATGGAGCCTATATATATTGTCGAAAGCACAGAGTCGAACCTTCCAGGACGTCAACACCACTGCCAGTGCGTTGTGAACGTTGTCAAACATACAATCAGCACACTACAACCAACTGTCCAAATTCAGCCATCTGTGGATACTGTTCTGGGCCACATTCTACCAACACTTGTACAAACATCCAGAACCCGCCTAAATGCAACACATGCTCTGAAGGACATCCTACTTACAGCTATAAATGCCAAGCCAGACCTAACCCAGAACCAAATCACCCTGAGCTTGTTGTTCCCATCCGCACTATAGATAGCTCAACCAAACCGGCAAATTCACTAATGGACCCAATCACTGTGGAAGATCTGCTACGATTCTTTACTATTACAACTCAAAACATCCAGCCATTTCTACGCACACATATTCTGGACCAAGTCATACTCGCTGCAAAAACACTTTTCAAACTGCAGTTACACGCTACGTATACGGGACCACATGTTCATTTCAATATCAACCCTCTTGAAAACACAAGTACATCCTAAAACAGTTTTCAGACTCTTCATAAGAATCATGGGTTATTCTTTTCTCTTCTTAAATATTCGCTCTTTAACAAAACACAAAAGCTTATTTGAGACTGTCTTGCAGGAAAAGAATGTATCAGCTTTTGCCCTCAACGAAACATTCCTAACGCCAAAATTCAAACCCAAGATCAGCGGATATAATATGATTCGACATGATGGGCCAACGGAAGCTCAACGTGCAAATGGAGGGACTGCAATTGGCTTCCGAAAATCATATCCGCATAGAGAACACACTTTACCACCGCATTTCAACCTGCCGGAATACAGCATAGCAACAATATATCTGAGACACAGAAGCATTACCCTAGCAACGATCTATGTTCGGCCTGGACATCCTATACCATACAACTTTATCAATTACATTGAAAACAGCTACAAGCATTACATAATCATGGCCGACATAAATCTCCATAGTCGACCACAAGTCGAAAAGCGACAATTTCACCAAATTATAGTCAACTGCCAAAATTGCCATTTCCACCAACTTCCGAAACCATCTAGACCAATCAGCAGTACTTCTCCAGATGTTGTACTTACATCGACTTCCCTTCTTACAAATAGCAACGTGGATGTACTTGAACCCATTGGTAGCGATCACGCACCTATAATCTTTACAGTTGACGCACCTGCACCAACTCCTCACAAACCCTTTCTCATAACAAGGTACTCCTACGATCAAGCAGACTGGGAAAAATATCGTAATGCAATCGAAAACTCCGTGCAAAACGCAGATACGCCAACAAACGATAGGGATCTGGATGATGTAGTCCCATTACTCACTTCTGCCTTAACTGAAGCTGCGAAAAGTACCATCCCACTTCAAACCATCAATCTATATAAACCAAAATTACCGCCGAACTATCTAAAACTGATTTCAGCCTCCAGGCGTGCCTTCCGAGAGTATGTTGTAACAAGAAATCCTGAAGCGTTACGGCATCATAGACAACTCCTCCGCACGGTACAAAACTATATCATTGCATATAAAAGAAGGAATTGGATAAAAACGTGCAATACACTGGATGATACAACACATCCATCCAAATACTGGCAGCAATTTAACAAACTCACAGGGAAAAGGTCAAGAACTACATATCCCATTATAGTCGATGGGAAATCCGTAGACGACAACCAAGAGAAAGCAAACGCCTTTGCACACCACTTTCAAGGTATCTTCACACCACAAACTGAACCATTACACCAAACAACCCAATCACGTACAGTACAACGTGTCTCAAATCCACATAACCGAGCTCTCAAACCTAAAAATGACCATAGTATGGATGAAAACGAACCACTAACCTCACCTATAACACCAGAAGACATAGCATGCGCAATATCTCGGAAAAGGAACACTGCTCCAGGCTTCGACTCGGTAACCTACCGACTCGTCAGAGAGGCTCCAAGAACCTTTCTGCTAATCCTAGCCACCATATATACCTATATACTACGAACAGGTTACTTCCCGACAGAATGGAAAGTTTCCAAAATGCTGCTGTTCGCCAAACCCGGGAAACCTGTTCGCGAAGTATCCTCTTACAGACCAATACAGCTCACATCGACCCTCAGCAAAATCTTTGAAAAAGTACTTGTACGCAGATTGCACCAACACCTTTCATCCAAGAAGCTCCTACCTGCACATCAAGCAGGCTTCCGACCATCCATCAGCCTCAACGACCAACTTCTGAGATTGATAACAACTATAACAAACCACTATAACAAGTCCTTGCCATCGTGTCTTCTTTTATTCGATCTCGAAAAGGCGTTTGACAAAGTATGGCATTCGGGATTAATATATAAACTCCACAAATTCCAACTTCCTCAATGCTACATTCGCCTTATCCATTCGTTCCTGACAGGCCGCATGGCATACATCTCTCTGAACTCGGCAACATCCTATCCCATCTTCTTGCACACAGGAGTCCCACAGGGGTCTGTTTTGTCACCGCTGTTATATTTAATGTATGTAACAGATATGCCGACCATGGATACCAGCACACACGTATTCCAATTTGCAGATGACACTGCTTTCCTAACTCTTGGGAAAACAGTTCAATCCATTAATAAAACACTCCAAAAGGCCGTAGACTCCTTTATTCGCTGGTGCAACCAATGGAAACAATCAATAAACTCTTCAAAAACTCAGGCAGTAGTTTTCCTACCTCCCCACTGTCGCTCCAAAATACACCGAAACCCCAAACTCTTGGAGATTAAAATAGAGGGGAGACGCATCTTACCTTCAAATCACGTAACATACCTTGGGGTTACCATAGATGAAAAACTGACCTGGCGTCCACATTTAGAAAAGATAAAGAAGAAGGTAAAAAACCGCCTAAACCTATTATGGAAACTGGTGGGGACATCTTGGGGATTACACCCGACAACAGTTCTAACCACCTACAAAATGTTCTTGCGCCCAGCCATCACTCACGGGCATATTGCTTGGATTGACGCTTCTGCTTCCTTCTACGACCAACTGGAAATCTTTGAACGGCACGCATTTAGATTGGCTTTCCGGATTAAATTACCTTATCCCACAGCACTACTGTATGACAGAATTTCCTTCCCGACTATTTTGTATCACGTCGAGAGCCTTCGCCAACGATACATAAACAAAGCCATGATATCCGAAAACCCAGTATTCTGGAATACCATTCATCTTGACATCCGACATGATGCAGCACCTACACATATGTATACGCCATTACAACACCTGCTCACCATGTATTCAAGTTATCTAGATGATCTAGACCCACAGAAACACGAATATGATATATATCATCCATCGCAGTTATCACGCCATATTTATCCCACCACTACAGCCTAAGCAGTACCAACAATACTCCGACTCCAAATATCGAAATCCATATTTACAATTCTCAACCATGCTCAAAAGTAAGATAACACATACGAATCACCAATCTTAATAAGAAAAATATTCTGCAATATAAAAAAGCACTTAGACCATCCAAAATGATGAAAGACACATAACTTACAATGAAATCACTTACCGAAGTGAGGGCATAACCCTCTCAACGGGTTGACACTAGCAAAAAAAAAAAAAAAAAAAAAAAAAAGCTGCAAAGAGAAACTCATTACCAGGTGTAGTTAGAGATTTGTTAATTCATGTAAATCTCCAGACTAACAATTGTCTATTCTGGTGTAGCAGGAAAAGTTTCTATAATATGTAAAGAGACTGTGACACATTTGTAGTATACACAAAAATGGCTTACCATATTTTAAATGTGCATTGTTATATTCGTAAATTACACAGGCAGCAAGGTAATGTCGCAAAAAAGTTGTGGCAACGTTAACCCCTTAAATACCTAACGTTGCTACATAATGTTCAGTATATGTTGCGACAACGTTGTCAACCAACGTTGCAGCAACGTTGAAATAAATGACCCTTAAACGTTGACACAACGTTTTCACAACGTTGTATCAACATACATTCAACGTTGTAACAACGTTAGGTATGTTAGGGGCTAACGTTGCCACAACGTTGTGGTAACATTACCTTGTTGACTGGGGACGTTCCAAAGTTAGACAAAACAAGTGAATGTACTAAGCCCCGCGACAGGTTAACCTTGCAGCAACTTTTCGCATATATAGACCCAAACGTGCGCGCAGAAAATAGTTCAGCTGCAATACTGCGGATTTTCTCACTGTCTGTGATATGAACAGCTCAGCGGTTAAGGTGAGACTGGCACGGAGATGCTGAGTGCCGCTCTAGAGTGGATTGATACATAAAACCTGCTGCAAACTTAACCTGTCGCGGGGCTTAATGTGAAAACAATTACTGATATTGGGGTAGATAATCCTAGGCAACCACTTTTGCAAAACTATCCAAATACTACGTTTCAAAAACACTGGTTTGCATCTAGCGCCGTGGCTAGAATATAGTGTGGAACTTGACGCATGCTTTTGTTTTCCATGCCGTAAATTTGGCACAGATTCAGGATATGCAGAACCAAATTTCAGGAAAATAGGGATGCTCAACTGAAAGAAAGCATGTGAAAAAATCAAGGAACACAAAGGAACGTCATACCATCTAAAATGCATGGAACTGTGGACGAATTACAAAGTGAGTACCAATCAGTTTTGTAAAACAATTATATGTGTGTGTGTGGGGGGGGGTGTATGTTCGTAGATTAAATTTAAAAAATGAAATATGTGTATGTCTGTATCCAGTGTTCAAATTGAAAAAATGGTGAGGGAAAAATTTCACAGCTTCCCTATTCTAATTTTGAGAATTGTACCTAATAGAAAGCCAACTGTGTTGGGCAGAAATTTCTCTAGGGGAGGGGTTTCAAGAATCCCGTATCTAAAACATACGGACTGATTTATATAAATTTCTTGGGTTCAAAGTAAATAACACAAATTTTCCAATTAGTGTACAAGGTTTCAGTAATCACTGATCTCGTCTCAGTGGACTTTTATTTAATATCAGAATTATTTTTCTTAGAGGAAGGCAAATTAATCAGGAAATATTTTCTCATTAAATATATATTGTAATTTGCAAACCAACAACAGGATTAATTTTAATGTAAAATTTAGTTCAGAAACTGACAATATATATGTTGATATTAATGTAACATTTACTTGAAATTGAAAGAAATGATTGCGTCAAATTCTGAGCAATGGCAAAATATGATCTAGAATATACTTATGAGGGTAAATTCTTTACATGGTCAGGAGTTAAATTACCCCCCCCATTTTAATTCGAACACTGGATGTACTTTGATTTTCGTCAAAGATATGTAACGGTGATACAACAAATTAATGAATGGACAGTAACAAAAGACACGCCTGCCTGTCCAGGGGAGGACATCGCGTAGTGGTAATGTCGTCACCATATAATTCCATATATATCCTTGGTTCGATATCTAGTGGACGCACATAGTGGTTCGGATCAAACTTTAAACTGTACGTCCAGTCCCGATTGGCCTCCTATTTGTGCATGAAGAGGACATAGAACATTTGGGGACAAAATCGTAATTCGGGAGCTAACGTGCTCAGCCACTGAGGCGGCTAAAATTCAATAGGTTTCCATTTTGGCTATTTTACCTTTTTTCCTACCTCGTAGATTAATTTTTACGACAAGTCGATGTGGATTGATGAATGATGGACGGATGGAAAAGTGATGGGAGCATAGACAAACAGAATGAGTCACCAATGGCTGGTGGAGGTTTGAACATGGGATCTCTGATTTCGTTACCACTCCGCCACGAACACTGGAATAAATTAAATAAGTAATGCCATGGTTTAGAATGAATGTCGGAGAGAGTGGAAGCCGAGATAATAACATGTACACTAATGCATTGTTGGCATTGCTAGCAGATGTTAACTTTCTTCCGATACCTCGCAGAACGGAGAAATAATTTTTACCTATATTTGCATTGTTTTAAAAAATATATACAGCACTGACGAACGAAGGAACAAAGCTAATCTCCACTGTCTAGAGCAGGGGTTCCCAAACATTTTCGTTTCACGGCGCCCTTCGTGTTCCAAGATTTTTCCACAGCGCCTACGTCATGAATGTAGGCCTATCTAGTACTTGCTTTGATTGACTGAATTGATGTTTTAAGTCCATGCATAGTAAGGCTAATTGGGACTGGACCTACAGTTTAAAGTGGGATCCGAACCACTATGTGACTCCACCGGGTAACGAACCCGGGACCCCTTAATTACAAGGTGGCGAACTCTAACACTACGCCACCGGGGAGGCCCTATCTAACACTTGTAACGCTCTGTTAGTGTGCTTACGTTGCTTGCCTTAAGTTAAAAAATAAACATATTTAAAATTCAGAAACATTTTTTATGTAACAAGTACAAAATAAGAACATGTATTTGGAACAATCATATCGATGACTGAATTTCATTGAAAATATTGGAACATCACGCGGCGGCCCCGTAAGCCTACCAGGGCGCTGCGGCGCACACTTTGGGAACCACTGGCCTAGAGATTACAATTTCTGTAAAACTGAGTCCTAGGTTTGAATCCTGAAGGAGATATTATTTTCTTTCATTATTACAATAACTTGTCATCGTAATCAAAAATAGTTTAAAGTCCATTTTATGCTCAAATATATTAATTGGAACTGGATTTATAATGTCAATTGGACTCCGACCCATTGTGTAATGTGCCTCCATCGGGACTTGAACCTGGCGCTCTTTGGTTATAAGGGAACGTGGTAAACCACACCTGGGAGGCCCGCCGTGGTGAACGTGTCGTTATAAGAAATATGCAATATAAAGCAAAAATGTGAATTTATTCTTGAGAATGTTAAAAAACAACAAGAAAAACCAGAATATTTGAGTCGCTAATAATATTCTGCATATTACATATAATTGTGATGGCCGGTTGCGAGTTTTCCTTCATTAATTGCCATTCATAATCGTCAACATTGCGATTAACTAAAAGTAACAAAAAAGCGGTACAAAATTTGAAAAATAAAATATACATAGAATAAAAGTAAATGGCAATTAATGAAGGAAAACTCACAAATGAACTGAAAAGAAAGGTAATAACAAGTTGATATTTACTACCTACTTTTGGGCTTTTTGAAGTTGTCATTTTTGGCGCCAATTTACCTGTCTATTTAGCATGATTTGTGGCTATTATAAACCCGCTCCCTACTGATAACACGAACTGAGACAGAAATAAACAAAGTGTGAAAATACCTAAGTCAGTGTCTTCATGACACTTGTACAAACCACCAACGTCGTTTTGCGATAATGCAGGGTGCAAGTTTAGAGGTGCATAATTTTCGAAAGAAAAGTGGCACGCGTCCTATTTTTCCTATTACATCTCGAGGCATTGGTGTACACATGGGGGAGCTGACGAGGCTACAACTCTCCCGAAACTTTGAGAAAAACAAAATTTTGAAATGAAATCTGTAAAGAACTCGGGGGAAAAAAACAAATTGGTAAGTGCAACCCCCACACCCCCTAAAATGACCCTAGATACCATTTCTCTCTTTGAACAACTTTAAAAAGGAATCCCAAAAGTGGTAATTACCAAATATTTTATATTGTCTCTCTCCGCCTCCCCTCCGAAAGAAAATCCTGCGTATGTTTGTGTCTGGAGGAGAGTTACAAATCACTCGCGTAATGTACAGTGCTGCTTGCGATGGAATACTGCTAGAATTTAAATTTGAAAATAATTTCTTCAATGTTAAAGGCGTCATCATTATTACTATTATTAATATGATTTTGTAACGTCCTATTATTGTTATCATTACGTCCCTGCCTAAATTCGCAGCCAGAAATACGATTGATTGATTGAGTTATTGTTTTAAGTCCACTTTATGCACAGTAAGGCTAATGGGGACTGGGCCTACAGTTTAAAGTGGGGTTCGAACCACTATGTGCATCCACCGGGTATCGAACCCGGGACCCCTTAATTACAAGGCAACGACGATACCATACCACTGCGCCATCGAGGAGGCCCAGAAATACTAATAAAACGCGATCTTCTATCTTCAGGAAAGCAACGTCTTGACAAGGCACAAGGCGGTCCTAAGACCAGCACAAAGCTTGAATGGAGACAATACAACAAGCTTGTTCAACAAATGTTGGCGCGAAGGTTGCGGACAACCAAAGGCGGCACTGCGTCCCAAATACTCTCTGAACTGCCTGTCATAAAATATTCCTGCGAGAGGACAGTCGTCACCTGTCGAACCTGACAAATTGCAAGGAGCGGTCTTTCTTGCTTTAAGGGAACAAGGGAAAGATGGAGAAGATAAAGGGAAGGAAATGACAATCAAATGGTAGAGAAGACTTATCCCTGGGTTGTACCCCTGCTGTTTGAGAGCACAGTTTCTGAAAGGCAATACGCAAATATGGTTAAATTTTCCCTTCCCCAGTAAATCTTTGTTTCCGATTCATTTTGTTCATTCTGCTAGATTTTGCTTCTATCCAGGGTGCCAAGTACCAGAACGGTCCAATGACCTCGGTGCCCTCGAGCAAGGAATAACTTGAGTGAGGAGGCAGGAAGGCTTTGGGGGAGGGAGGCGGGGCAGATGCAAGAGGACGAAGAAAATGTAGCAGTTTACTTACATGATGACTCGTGAAAGTAAAATTGTTATTGCTTGCTTGAAAGAATGAATCGTTGTACTGATTTTTACATGTCTCAGCAGAGAGGAATTTTCAAAAACATCTCTCCTCTGAAAGTGCTAAGCAGATTTCGTAAATTCTGAAAAATGAATATGTGTAAGATTTCATCTGTAGGTTTGTTTGTTTGATTTGTTGTCTTCACTTTATGCACAGAAAGGCTAATCAGGACTGGACCTACAGTTTAAAGTGGGATCCGAACCACTGTGCCATTATCTCCACTGGATATCGAACCCGGGACACCTTGATTACAAGGCGACGACCTTACCACTACACCATCGGCGAGGCCCTTTCATCTGTAGGTTTGGAAGAATCCTCATGATGGTTGCATTTGTAGCTGTGTTGAAAATAAATGTAGTAGTTTTGTCTTTCCGGAAACTTAATATCAAATATCTTGACAGACAATAATGCAATCCACAGGAGGATACTCCAGAATAGCTAAATAGGAAAAATCCTGCACAGAATAATTTATCAGATGTCAAGAAATCAGCTTAGCACTTCCACAGTAGTTTCGATAAAAAAGAAGAAGTTGTCATTGAGACAGGCAGAAAGTAAAATAAAAAACTGTAAAGTAATAGTTTAATAGTAGTACTTTCATAAATTGATTTGCTTCCTGAAAATTCTTGAACTCTAATGTTTATTTGACCTCCAGTATTCACATATATATTATATACACTTCGTAGTAGTTTTATATACCAATGCACTATATATGTAGCAATATTATAATGTAATATAATGTACATATAAACATTATATATATATATATATATATATATATATATACATATATATATATCTGTGTGTGTGTGTGTGTGTGTGTGTGCATCACACAGAGTTGTTTAACTTTTTACTGTCGGGTAATATTTGCATAGGAACAAATTTTAGATTTGGCCCCCCCGAACTGATCAACCTAGCTACGTCCCTGGTAAAGACAAAAAGGAATGTAAATAAATTAAAGAAATAATCTTGCTGTCTTTCTCCTTTAAAAATTATTGATTTCTGTGAAAGAAGTACATTTATTGCTTCAGAAGTTTACACGTATTTTTTTAATACAGGAAAAAAATGCCAGTAAATATTTAAGCTTAATTACTTGCGTTTTGAAATTTACATAATCACATTTTCCTTATCTCTATTTAAGTTTTTAAGTTGAAGAAATATTTTACAGTTTCAACACATTTATTAATATAGTCACACAGTAGAAGTCTGTTGCTGCAAGTGGACTAGGACTAGTGGTGAACCGCATCACATTAATTCATGTTATTCAGATTTCCCCGTTTCTCACACACATTTCAAAGTTTTCCCTATTTCCCGTTCATGGGAAATTTCTTGCAGAGAACAGCAGGGCTTCTTGGTTTAGCATCAACTCAAAGCACATCGGGGGAATGGCAGAGAGCGGTAAGAGAGCGAACCGAGGGAATAGCAAAGCATCTGGGGTTGAGGGTGTGTCAGGTAAGTGACGTAGGTAGAAAATACCGTAAATGAAATAATTTTCTGTAAAGGACTTAGCCGAAATGGGCTTGTAATATAAAAAGGAAAAGTTACCATGAATATCTTCAATTTATCACCATCCTCAAAATCTTCAACCAATATTTATTTCATCATTCCTTGTAGTCTCATTTGTAAATTTAATGTAACGATGATGAAATGGTTCAACGTACAACAATAGTAGAACCGGCATTATAAATTGTGTCAGTAAAAATCAGTTATATTGTTTAGAGATTGTTCGTTGGGAATAAGAGAATTAAGTCATGTACTTACCAGAGATGAATAGACATAAACAATGCCATAATTAGAAAATTAAACGAAATTTTGGCAATATGAATATTAGTCTAGGAAAATTACCAAATTTTTAAAGCCAAAATTCACAAAAGAAGTGCCGAGGAAGTAATACAGAAGTATTGGAAGAGATATACAGGAAAATTCCCCGCAAGGGCGGCAGGTGGCATATTACTATGTGATCGCCTAAAGGAAAATGTGCCATTTTTGAAACAGAGGAATAATATAGAAAAATCCCACTGGAACTTGGTCGGTCATGTGGGAAATTTTCGCATCTTTGAAAAAAAAAAAAAAAAAATCAAAGAAATTAACTATTTTTAGAAATGTTCAGAAATTCACGGTGAATAACATAAACCTATTGCCGGCCTCCATGGCGGAGTGGTTATCGGAGCGCATTACGATGCCAGTGGTCCTGGGTTCGAATTCTAGCCTGTTCTTTATGAGTGTCCCTTCATCAATTTCATCATATCATCACTCATCCTCATCTTCGCAGTTTTGGCTGTTGATGATGTTGAAGCTGAAGTTTGTAAGGGTGCCATCTGTGCGCTTGCAAGATCCGAACGGTTGGCGGTTGCCTAACGCCACACTCTGGTGATAATCGTCGTGTGCTATGGTTTGGGAACTTTGCAAATGAAGCCAAGACTGCAGTGGCTGTTTCTTCGTCAGTGGAAGTTCTCGGACGTCCTGATCGTCGCCTGTCGTTGACTGATCCTGTCTCCCGGAACCTTTGGAGTAATTGTAGTACAACTGTCACAAGCGACTCTGGATCTCGTTGAGGTTTTTGTTGATTAAAATTATTTGCAATGACACTTCAACTTCTCTCCCCAGACAGCAGTGCGATCTCGATGCGTTCCTCACGCGTTAGGAGCATTCTGGCACTGTTTTCTCACACTTATAAAATGAGACATTTGTTACAATCATGCAGTCATAAATTTTTCCTGATTAAAGACGTTTTAAAAACCTTCACCATTGCATTTCTCGTGAAATTCTAGCTTGATTTGACATTCACATCACCCCCTTCCTACTTAAAAATTTTGAGTTGAATTGAATATGGCGGCCACCAATGTGGCGGACGTTCGGTTGGAACACAGCAATATGGTTCCCCCTAGGCTTAACCTGTAGAAAAGAAAGCACCAAGAAATACTTTCTTCCTTACTTAACACTATCTAAAATGTATTCCCTACATAAAGAATAAGCACAATAACTCGTCTGGGAGGTTACTTAGGGTTTTGTGTTTCGAGAAATGAAACTTAAATCCAAACAACCAAAAGCAGATACCTGCAATACTTGCAACACATTGAAAATTAATATTTGAAGCAGAAGAAACTGATAATTTCAGACGTGAATTTATTAAAGAAAGAAATGTGCATCAAACTTGAGATGATGAGGCTTACAGTATAAAAGATTAGACACCCAAAAATCGCAGAAGAGTGCAAATGTCAAATGTTTTTCATTTGATTTTTAACAGTGTTTACCTATTCTATATTTAGAGAACTCTGTAGCCTTTCACAAATACTCCTATGCACCTATAATTTAGCCATACTCGATAATGGAACCGGTCAGTCAAGGCACTACATGTGGCATGAAGGCATTTCTGGTTATGAAGGTAATCAGAAGTTGATTATGTTGTTTCAAATTCCGATACCTACGGGGGACAGAATCGAAAATCACATGTTCTGGTATGTTCCTAATGCCACTTTCTCAGATGTTGACAATTACAACCATCGATCACAAGCTCATGATATCAGGCCAAGCAACATGATTTCTTTCAATTTTCAGCTCTTCTAAAGGGATCATTGATGTTAAGAAAGAAGACTGAAAATGGAATACATTTGAAATGGATTGATGGTTACGATATTCTCCAAAGGATTTTGGAACTTTTAACAGAAAAAGTCGATCAAATCACTCTTCACGCCATAACAGACGAACTTATGCTATTAGCAAGGAGACAAAGAGAGATATTCTTTCTTTTTTACCATTAATTCCTCCAACGTTCCATCCATACTATAATAATCTCAAAGATTCCAATTGTGTATATTGATCATGATTTGATACAAATGAAAGAGGAGGTAATGTTATAATGTTCGTTAAATTGTAATATATTCAAAGTAAACTGTTAACATAGTAGCTGAAACCTTTCTGAGCAGTTTTACATTTCTTTAAAAATGTGTATTTTCAGTTTCATGGAGAACATATTCACATAAGTCACAAAATCAATTAAAGGAAATATTATATGTATTTTACGTATATTGGGTACGTGTAACTAAACAGTGATGATCCCACATCTATATCATGTCTGTAGTGTTTCCTATTATAAGAATGAACATAAAAAAACGTCTCCTGTAAAATTGCATTTTTTTGACTTAAGTGCTTTTCCCAAACCTGGCATACCCTCACAAGAAAATAGAGAACTGTAAGATACAATTCTTGATAAAATAGGCGGGCAACTTTGGGGGGTTCTGGGGAGGGCTAATACCTTTTAACTACGGGCCTTCATCTTTGTCTTTGTAATATTGGGAGCCCAAGACTCAAGCTACCTTGGTATAAATGCTATCCAAATGGTAGATCCAAGATAGATATTCATCCTTGGCTCAAGAATTCCGATCCTGATTTTTCAATCCTTGGGTAAGTATTTCGACAGTTTTAAGTAGAAATCTTATCATATCTTCTCTCCAATAAGCTATGTAAATGGCACATTTATTGGTAATATATTATAATCTACGTATTTAATACAAATTAATATGTTGGTACTTCAGAAGAAATTTCTAATTTGATATTCGATACATGGAAATATATCAGAATATCCTGCCATCTATGATTTCAAAAGTGATTGTTTCTGTTGTTTTTGAGTAATGTAATGCTACTTGGGCTGTGAAGCTTATGGAATGCTAACAGTAGGGTAAATACGATTTCAAGAGGAGGAGGGGAGGGTGTCACCATCGAGGGATTGGAATTGATATTGTCCCTACAGTCTGATCCGATGATCCCATGAAAATAGCCTACATGAAGGACTTGTAGATAATGCAGTTCAGTTGGTTTGATTGATTGATTGATTGAGTTGGTGTTTTAAGTCCACTTTATGCACAGTAAGGCTAATTTGGACTGAACCACTATGTGCCTCCACCTATTATCGAACCCGGCACCCCTTGATTACAAGGCGGCGGCGCTACCACTGCGCCATCGGGAAGGCCTGCAGTTCAGTTGGTTAAATTTTCTAGATAGGCTGCCAACACAGATCCACCTCTAACAGTACTTCGCCATATACGCCCAGAAGTCTTCAGACAGTTACTATTTAAAAGCAACGAAGTAACAGCTATAGTTATCATTTTGTAAATTAACCCAGTTACAGATGCCGATACCCTAAATGTAAGTTAGTTTCCACTTACTTTATAATAGAGACCAGGTACGTAACTCGTATAATACATTTCAGATATCAACTGCAAACAAGTTGTTTGTTTCTTCATTGCAGAATATTTATCATACTTTTCATTACGTTAAACGTAAACAATTATAAACAAAAAAGAAAAATAATAAGTACAATATTAGAGTTTTGGTGCTGATCAGTGGTTTATCCAGAATTTTCAACTTGAAGGGGTGCAAGCATAAGCGTCGATTTCTTCCAATATTTCGGGGGGAAGCAGAGCTAAGAATAGCATAAATACCGATTACTTTTCGTTCGCGTGGGGAAGAGTCAATATTAAGGACCTAAACACACTTGAGTTAACGTTTGCAAAATTGTAATTACAATTAACTAGCTCTGAAAACACAAGCATCTAACTTTTATTAGCTGGATAAAAAAATCACAAGGTTTTGATTATATAATTATGCAACATGATACATTCATTACATGCAAGTTTTGATGGAGAATTATTCATATTCTGTTAATAATACGTATTCCCATAATCCTTTCTAGGTGTTTAATATCTTCACGCATGCTCTCTCTCTCTCTCTCACACGCAAACATGGGTCACCCATGCTGGACAGGTCTCAGAAGAGAAGCCAGACTAAGGCGTTCTGCAACGTCCCATCTTACCTATTGTATCCTATCCCAATATTCCTACCTAGTCCCTAGTCCCGTCCTCAGGGTTACGAGGGGGATGGAGCGGATTCTTCAATCGTAGTGATGGCAACCGTTCTAAAGGAGCAAACCTGATACAAACCCTGGTCCTCCAGGTTGGGGGTTGAGCATGGGGCTAACGACATTATCCCATAAAACAAACATTGTTACAGAACTCAGAAACAATGATAGCCGGACGGATTGTATGGAAAGACACAGGCATGCTAAAGGACTACGTAAACGGAAGAATGATATATACCTGGCCACATGGAATGTTAGAACATTAAGTAAACCAGGTGCATTGCAAAACCTAAAGGAGGAAATGAAGAAATACAGAATAATAGTAGCGGTATTGCAGGAGATCAGGTGGCAAGGAAATGGAATGTTATCTACTGGGAATTATACATTAATGTATAGTGGAAGCAGTGAAAGTACAAGATGTGGCACAGGATTCCTACTAAACAATAAATATAAAACTGTAGTAAAGAATTTCAAACCAATAAATGAGAGGCTATGTAGGCTGAGAATGAAAGCTAAGTTCTTCAACATTACCTTAGTATGTGTATATACCCCAACGGAAGAGGCAGAAGAAGATGAAAAGGATGGATTCTACCAGCAGCTGGATCAGGTAATCGATCGTATACCAAAACATGACATTAAGATAATAATGGGAGACTTTAATGCCAAGGTTGGACGCGAAGAAGCATTCCAAGACACTATAGGAAAGGAAGGTTTGCATGAATTTTCAAATGATAATGGTCTGAGACTGATAGATCTGGCTATGTGTAACTTAATGGTCATTAGAAGCACCTGGCATCAAAGGAAGAACGTGAGGAAAATGACATGGTGTTCACCAGATGGTGTAACACAAAACCAAATTGACCATGTGCTGATGGACAGGAGACATGCCTCTGATATACTACAAGTAGATAGCTGTCGAGGAGCAGACAGTGATACGAACCATTATTTAGTACGCATTAAATACAGACAGAGAATAGCTACATATAGGGATGGAAGAGGAGCGAAAGTGACCTCAAGGTATGATGATGAGAAGTTAAAAAGAGATGAAGCCATTGCCAAACAATTCCGTTTAATGGTAGACAACCAACTTCAACAAAGAAGTCAAAGGTGGGAAAGCGAAAGTGTTGAAGGGAAATGGAGTATAATAAAGGAGATACTACATGAAACAGCACAGGAAGTGCTGGGAGAGAAGACGAAGATCCGAAGAGGTAAAAGGTTTGATGAGGAATGTAGAACAGCAATAAATGAAAGAAATGTGGCAGGAAAGAGAATGCTTAATAGGAAAACCAGGTATAACACAGACCAATACAGACTTAAAAGAAAGGAAGCAGACTGTGTGTGCAGGAGAAAGAAACGATGCTTTGAGAAAGAGTGGATTGAGGAACTTGAAGAATATAATAGTAATCAGCAAGTAAGGAAAATGTATATGAGGGTGAAGGATATAAGGAAAGGCTTACAACCGAAGACAGCTTTCTGTAAAGACCAAGTAGGAAACCTAATAGGCGGGAAAATTGAGATCTTAGAGAGATGGGCAGAATACTTCAGTAAACTACTTAATGTGGAAGATGGGTTCCAAGATCTAGAATTGAGTGATGGAGATGAGTACCCAGAGGAGGACCATGATGACGAAACCAGAACATCTCCAACACTAGAAGAAGTTAGAACAGCCATTAAGTCTCTTAAGAACAACAAAGCCCCAGGGATTGATAATATCACTGCTTAAATGGTTAAGAACGGAGGAAATCAACTAATAAAGTATATACACAAATTGTTATCTGATATATGGGAACATGAAGAGATACCCGATCAATGGAGTATGGAAATAATCTGCCGTATACATAAAAAGAACGATAAAACTTGCTGTGAGAACTATAGAGGTATAGCCCTACCGAGCGTAACATACAAAGTGCTTGCAAAGATCCTAGCAGGAAGATTGTCACCACTGACTGAGGGAATAATAGGGGATTATCAGTGTGGTTTTAGACCAAACAGATCCACTACGGATCAAATCTTTATGGTTCGGCAGATAATGGAGAAATGTTATGAATATAACATTAATATTCATAAGTTATTTATAGACTTTAAGCAGGCATATGACAGTATCATACGAGGCAAATTGTATGAAGCAATGAAGGAGCTAGGAATCCCAAGCAAGCTAATAAGATTAACCAGAATGACGCTTAGGGGTACTAAATGCAAGGTGAAGATTGAAGGAGAGCTCACAAGGGAATTTGCAGTGAACCAAGGTTTGAGACAAGGAGATGTGCTATCTACGATATTATTCAATATAGCTTTAGAAAAGATCATGAGAAGAGTGGGTCAAGGGTGTAACCCAGGAGGGACTCTCTTCAACAGAGTGAACCAAAATCTAGCATATGCTGATGACATTGATATGATGGCACGAAGATTGCAAGAAGTGAAGGATGGACTGGAAAGATTGGAGAACACAGCTAGTGAGATGGGACTCCAAATAAACCAACCCAAGACTAAATACATGTTCTCAGCGCGAAATATGGAATTCAGGGAAGGCCAACATATACAACTTAATGGAGGCACCTATGAAAAATGCAAAAGTTTTAAATATCTTGGAACATTAGTTACCATGGATAATAATATTAAGGAGGAAATAAAAGTAAGAATTGCAGCTGGTAATCGAAGCTACGTATTTCTCACTGTTAAGAGTTTTCAAATCTCGCAGCCTGAGTAGAAATTTGAAAATCAAAGTATATCAGCTAGTCGTATAGCCAGTGGTGACATATGGAGCAGAGACATGGACTTTGGTGCAAGCAGATGAAGAACTTTTGCGAAGATGGGAAGAAGGATACTGAGGAAAATATACAGGCCAGTAAATGAGAATGGACAATGGCGAATAAGGAGAAACGATGAAATTAGAGCACTCTACAAATACCAGATATAGTTTCCGATATAAGAAGCATTAGACTGAGGTGGCTAGGCCATGTGGAAAGAATGCCTGAAGACAGAGCGGTTAAAAAAGTCTATAAAGGGACACCAGAAGGGAGAAGATTAAGAGGAAGGCCAAGGAAAAGATGGTTGGAGGACGTTGAGGAGGACCTTAGTAGGATGGGAGTAAGACGGTGGAGACGTCGAGCAGAAGACAGAAGAGAATGGGCTATCATTGTGAGAGAGGCCAAGGTCTTTTAGGGGCTGTAGCAGCCAAGGAGTAAGTAAGTAAGTATCATACCCCCAATGTAGATATGGGACTCATATTTACTTGCCACGTAAAGCACAACCAGATCTAAACAAAATACAAATATTGGATAGCGTTAACACCGTTGGTCCAACATTAGAATGAACTCCTTCAGTCCTATTCTGTACGACAATCACGCGAGGCTGGATATTTTGATACATTTCGTGCTTGGGCTTGGACTAGGGGTGTGGTAATTTGTCACCTGCTACGTATCTACTCACACGATACCCGTTACCGTACTTGTTGGTAGACTTTTGTTCGCACAAGGTATTGCGCAGAGCAGACAAGCTAAAAAGATGTGCACACGACTTGAGGAAGAAAGTCGTAGGAGAATAGTTAGTGCTGCTATTTTTCCTTAAAATAGTCAACATTAAAGGTTTAAGAAGAAAACGAAAAGCATGGCCTAGACATTGGCTCAAAAGAATAAATTGTAATCAAGGTGTACTCAATGTGCTTTTAAATGAACTCGGGTATGTATGTATTCATGCATGAGATTCGTAGGATGTTTTCATAAAATACAAAAGGTTGAACTTAATGTCAATCATTTAATACAGTTACAATGGTAGTTATAAAGATTATCGGCTAATCACATCGCATCTGTCGTGTGCAAATCTCATTGCTATGGATACATTCCTAAACATTATTAAACACGAATGGATCAAATTTCTGCTACTTTCTTGAAAATCAAGCAACAATAAAGAAATCTCAAAACCAACATTTAAAAACTGATTTTCTGAATTTTTCTTGCCAAACTCGCAGATTATCCTCACATGACCAAACGCTCGCTCTGATTGGTTGTTACCATAACATCAGAGCAGAGAGGCAAGTTGTAATTGGAACACGGCGTAGTCGTCAAAACCTGCCCTCCAGTCAATCTGGAAACTATTGTTTCTATCCTGGTAGTCAGTCTAGCGCCAACAAGGGCATTTCAGTAGGAAATCCAGTTCCGTGTGATTGGGCCTTGGGCATACTTTAAGTTTCTGCAAGAGTTTTAAAGCTTAAGCATCTCCACTATGCTCAAAATAAGGCAACATCAGATAATTTAATGAAGTATGTTGAAGGCAATTTAATTTTTACGTGTGCCAACTTAGAGAACCCTCTTTCACACGAAAAACTTGCAACAGGAAACACGGAAACATCCTCAGCACCTTACAAAAAAAAAAAAAAATATGTTGCAGTTGAGGTAGTAAAAGATTCACTGAAGCCAGAGCCTCACCCCCCCCCCCAAAGACCCTGGACTCAGTCTCCCTCAAATTCGTTCATAAATCCTCCTCATTTTTTTTTGATAAATATATGGTAACTGATTTTCATTTGAATGCAACAGCATGTCAAGTGGTCGACAGTTACATCTTAAAATGTTGTAAATTTTCGACACGCAGAAAGGTAGCACATTGATTGGTTAGATAATTTGAAATGTCAGAAAAAATATGTAACAATGTTTTTGGATAGGGAATAAATGCTAAAAGTCCCACAACTCAATGATAAGAAAGAAAAATCTAATTGGGCAAACCACTGGCGTACGCAGGAGTTTTTTCGGAAGGAGCTGTAATTATAAAGGTAGATATTACATAGCTGCGTTCTGGGAGAAGACGGGATACAGTATAACATATTTCGTAAATATCATTTCTTTACCTTCGTTTTAAAAGTTGTTAAAGGACAAATATTGTAATCTGGGGTCGTCTTGTCATTTTGCTTTTTCCCGGGATCTTTACGGCTTTGAGTGCTTTCATTTGAAAAATTTGATTTTTTTTTTCAAAATTTCAATAGGAGCTGCTGCACCACCACCATTCCCCTGGGTAAGCCAGTAAGGTACACCAAATACTATTAGTGATGCAGTTCTCTTAACCAAAACTGTTTTTTTTTCTTTTATGTGACTGATTCAATTATTGTTTCATACACACAGCGGTAGACAATGAAAACAGAATTTGGTGTTTCCTGCAACATATTCTCCTTCTATGCTTAGAGTATTTCAGAGTCAACATTTTCTGGAGTGCAAAATTCACTTACAACGACACGTTAGAATTGCACATTTTACATGAGTAATTTTCTGTTTATCGGGTTATTTACAATTTGTTATTATGGAGTACATTTAGTACAATTATTACACCACGGGGAACAGACAATATTGTAGTACCCTATATCTAATAGAACAACATCGTTAAAATGATACAAATGCAGGAAGAAGTCGTAAGGGCCAAGTCCGTGAATAGGCTGGATGGGGAATAGATTCGAAGTAAAATTCATGAAAATTTTGCCATGGCGAGGCTCGATTTGTTTTCCTGTTGAAGAAGCACTTTTTGGGCTGTTGCGAAAGTGATATATATTCATCGAATGAACTGTGGCATCATCTCCTGAAAATTTGCTAAAATATTCAAACTGACGTGTGGTATAGTACACAAACACTAAGGATTATATTTTTAAAACTGATGTTGTTAATCAACACCAAGGAGATTGCTCATTTCTCGTAATGCAGAAGCCGACCTTCGTGCCGGAGTGGTTAGCACAGAGCGCTACGACGTCAGGGGTATCGGGTCCGAATTCTGGGTTTGGCATGGGTGGTCCTTGCGAATTACATCATCATCAATCATTCTCATCGTCGCGATCAGCCCAAAGTGGCACAAAAGCGACGCTAAATAACACAAATAAAATCAAATCGTACTGCAACAATGTAGTATAACCCTTCACAATCATCATATTAAGAAATGGGGTGGAAAGGTGTACGTGCAGTCACGGACACTCCTAGGTTGTAACGATACCTTCGACTTGCAATAGAATCATTACAACCCAGAACTGTCCGTGATTGTAGTAAACGACACAACAATCAAACAATCTTGATCCTATATAATATTATCACAAAATGTGAACTGTGAAAATTATCTACCGTTACCTGTAAAAAATAATACAGGTTTTCAGGAGAGTTCACTTTCAGCACCCTATTCCTCCCTCCTTCAATCCGCACTTACACACTGTGAGTAGTATTGCGAGCGAAGCGTGCAAGAACATATCTAGGGAATTTATTTCGAAACTGGCAATACTACTAACTTAATAAGGAGTCAATATTTGCACAAGGCGCAGCGTTATTTATGCCCTTTCAAATTTTTCTCTTTTGGTTCCTTCAACACCCACTTTGCCTCTGCGCTTGTGGCGCCCCCTTGCCTTTCCCCCGTAGCTAATGCTGTGTCTAATATTAACTCATCCTAATTATCCTAAAGAGGCAGAAAAACGACGAAAAATGACAAAAATAGTTACCTGTGGACTTCTTGTTTAGTAGTCGGTGCTGTATTTTACTTCACTACTATTTCATGTATCCGATTATTTTTTAGGAGAGAAGGAACGAAGGCGGATGGTTATAATACCCACAGTCACCCCGTTTAGCAAATAATCCAAAGTAGAATCCACTTGATACCACACGACTTCCAAGTATATATTTTGTTATTTTCTTTGTGCATAATCCGAAAGGAATTAAGAAAGTTCTGTTGTACATATTTTATTCAATGTTGATGTTCTTTTGTTTCATTATTGGTTACTATGATGACTGTAGAAATTGGTTAATATACTCATGTGGTAAGTGACATTTGTCAAGTTATTTTATTTAATTATTGCAACAAACCGCTCAACCCTGGGGACAGTTGCAATAAATTCGCGATCTAGAGCCAGGATTCGAAAATTGTAAGTTGATTAGAACTAAGCTGATAATGCTATAATGAAGAAAAGAGAAGTGCCTTACGTGCTTCGAAGTAGTCTGTGTCTTCAATTATGTCAGTTATGTTTCTGATGTAAGCAACGAAGAGGACAATTCTGGTAAGCAAATGGAGGATTTACTCTGTGGTAAGGACATATTTTCTGACACTCGCATGATTGAATGCACGTCATGCAAGAAATGGGAACATGTAAATTGTAGGGGTATTACAGTTATTCACTGGGTAATCTTCAGCTCTACGAAAGAAGACTATTACTGTAAGGCATGCAAGCCCGAATTCAATCCATTTACTCTAAAATCATACTTGGATACAGTAAATCCCAATATTGACCAAATTTTATCTGCTTTGTACTTGAGTTTGGCCCTACATGAGAATAGGAAATGATGCCGAATCTCTAGAGAATAGGTTACGTCAGAACACTGAAGCTCTGGAGAATAGGTTGCAAGACAAGTTGCTCCAGAATAATAAGAATTTGAAAAGGAAGTTACAAGATGAACTTGATCAGAACACTGAATTGATGCGCGAAAGTTTAGAAACAAACTGTGAAGTTTGGGACACAAAATTGGTTAGGTTGCAGCAAAGTACTGAAAAACTAAACGTATAAATGATGAAGTAGCTTTATTAAATTCGAAAGTAAGTGACCTTGAAACAAAACTAGACCACCATGATGATGAGTTCAACATGTATCAAACCAATTGGGCCAACATGAAGCTTCTATAAGTATACACTACAAACAAATATGAATACTATGCAGGTAAAGTTGCAAGAATTTGATTCTATGCTTAAGGATTTAAATGAGAAATGCATTAACTTAGAGCAAAGCGATGTTATTTATACTAGTATGGTTACAGACGTTCTACAACCAGATAAATAATTACATAATGTTGATGCACTTACCAGTGGCGCATGCTGAGTTCAAAACTTGGTCTATCTATTCTTATCATAATGTTCAAATGGGAGGCTCTTTTTCCTTCAATTTATTGGATTTTAAGGTGATGTGACATTGCGATTAAAATACATACATTACAATTTACTAATAATTATAAAAAATATCACTGTTTGATATTTTTTATAATTATTAGTAAATTGTAATGTACGTATTTTAATCGCAATGTCACATCACCTTAAAATCCAAGAAATTGAAGGAAAAAGAGCCTCCCATTTGAACATTATGCAAGGAAAACATTTCAAATATTTCATGGTTATTTATAAAATATAGAGGCCCATATTGTGAAATATTTATGTAGGCCTACGTGCGAGAATAAAATATACGCGTATAATAAACTTCTTACCTTGAATATTTAATTTAAACAGGAACTCCATTCTTCTCTTGGCAACCTCTGTGGTAAAATGGTTATTAGCACAGCGCACTACGACGCCAGGGGACCGGGTTCAAATCCAGGCATGGACATGGATATTCTTTGTGAATGTCCCTTCATGATTGATTGATTGATTGATTTAGTTTATTTTACTTCGCGTTTTGTGCCTCTTGGCTAATTTGCGAAGATGAGGATGAGTGATGAAAGGATGAAATTGATGAATGGACATTCACAAACAACCAAGCCCGACCGGGATTCGAACCCGGGACCCTTGGCGTCGCAGCGCGATGTGCTAACCGCTCGGCCACAGGGTCGGGCGAATGTCCCTTCATGAATTTCATCATATCGTCACTCGTCCTCATCGTCGCGATTAGCTAAAGTGGCAGAAAAGCAACGCAAAATAACATATCAAATCCATTCTTCTCTTCTTTGCGATGCCAGAGGCCTGCATATCTTCACGATTTGAAGTTTATCCTCATGCTAAGCCGAGTAAATTGTTTCGTCAATAGTTCGATAATTATGTCACTCATTTTCGTTCACTATACGACGCAGCACAGATTATTCAAAACATATATACGTAATTCACTCACTCAATACACTTAAGAAAATCCACGCAGTAAGAAACCTAATTTTCTTAAACTTCCTTCAACGCGATTTCCACTCGCAAAATGACCTTTGTCATCTCTGGCCAGTTAGTCTTTTCTCGAGCAAGGCCTCATCTCCAGGAAAATATTAACTCGGGACAAGCTCCGGCACCTATTAACTTGTTGGGTGAGATGAGTCAAGGCAAAATCGACCAGTCAGTCTACCCCAGCCAATCATAAACAAAGCAGCAGAGGAGTTGAAAACATCGTAAAGCGTGGTTGGTTGAAGGTCAGCGGCCTGTGAGTTCTGCATGTGTTCGATGGGACAGTGTTGTTTTGGTCTAGAGGACAAATTCCCTATCACATGCCAGCCACTCTTTTTCCGTTCCTGTAATAGTAATTTAGTTTCAGAATTTCCCTTACCTGGGAAAAATCCCATGCTGGTTAGCGAATTGGCATCGCTGTAAGGTTTTATCGCCGTTGTAAAGTGAAGACTTCCCTGTTCACACTTGGGTTTGGAAGATACTACAAATACGTCACCGACCGCCTCCAGGCGCTGGTCGGGGAGGAATTTAACCGCTGAAGCCTGGTGGTATTTCTAAAGGAAAGGAGTCCATCCCCATGTATAGAGCGAGCACAAGGAAAACAAACCTTGGACGAAAAATCCCCGCGCAGCCTTTTCTACTTCCGTTCAGCTCGGGCCATAAATAAGCATGGTCCACTCTTCCCCTCCCCTCCTCGCGGGAGTACGGTGCACAGGAGTGGCGGGTTTTATACTATCGTTTTCTCCCACGGTCGTTGTTTGAGAGTGAAGCATCAGTCACATTTGCTAGTCGATTATTTCCTGTATTTAATCTGGGCTTCGGCGATAGCTTAGGTAGCCTAGAATATACGCGCCTGGCACTTACTAATGAACGGAGGCACATGGCATGCCAAACTGGTACAAGATTAAATTCTAAAATAAAGCATGCTGCTTTTAGTGAACACAATAAATGCGAAACATTTCATACAGGTTCTTCTGGCTATGTTACATCTGATGCTGAAGTGAAATGTGCAAAGGAAAATCTAACCAAATTGTGCAAAGGCAAATCTGCTCACAATAAAGGTAGAAATACATTTGGTAAATCTTCCACTTCACAGGGCAAGAATACATATGTATTGCGGCGTTGTGTTTTAGAAAATACTGAATTTATTAATTACAATCCTACTGTTGTCAAAATTGATTGATTGATTGATTGATTTAGTTTATTTTACTTCGCGTTTTGTGCCTCTTGGCTAATTTGCGAAGATGGGGATGAGTGATGAAATGATGAAATTGATGAATGGACATTCACAAACAACCAAGCCCGAACGGGATTCGAACCCGGGACCCTTTGTTGTCAAAATCCATTGTACGTGTTCATTATTCATTTCTTCCTTCGTTGGGCAGTCCTTTATTGTATGATAATATGCACGTACATACTTGTGATATTGAAAATAATGCACCTAGTCTTTCATGTACTGCAGACACATCAAAGCAAATTTATTCTACATCTAACAAATATTCCATACCTTCTAGAACTTACGTTGCTTGTGATAATAAAGACAATTTCACAGGTTTTGAACCTTCAGTATGTGGTTGCAAACGTAAAAGTACATGTCATTCCTTGATCATGATCAGTTTCCTGATGACTTAAATGTACATCATAGTCCTTGTACTAGAGCAAACTGTACTAATAATTCTATGTGGCTGAATAATGATTGTACATGGAATTCTACTAATCAGCGTAATACATGCTCTAATAGGTTTTCACGAGTTAGTGAACTCAGTCAACTGCCACGTTTTGGAGGAGATGTTTCAAAACAGTCTGCTAGAGAGTTTATCGAACAACTAACTACAATGTTAAATTTAATTGGTGTTCCTTCCAAGTATAAATTATGTATAATTCGTAAGTGTTTTTATAATGTAGGCGCTTACTGGTTCAACAGTGATAAGAGTTTCACTTCTTATGAGAACTTTGTACATAAATTTCCTGCTCAATTTGCATCTAATGTGTTATTAGAAAGTCAGTTGACATTGTTACGATCTAGAAAATACAACCCAGCTTCCGGTTTATCATTGGAAGCATACGCTTTAAAAGTGTACTCTGCTTATTGCAATCTTGTGGAAACTCCAAGCAAAGTTGAAGTAATACGAATGATTTTGAAACAGCTACCTGAGTCAATTTTAAAGAATGTGGGCTGCCATAACATTACAGACCTTAAGCAACTGACGCAGAAATTAAGGACTATAGATTTGTATTCGAGTGATAAGAATAAAAGTTTATCTTTGCCCGGTGATAATACAGATTCTGATGACAGGGTTAATAAGAAGAGGAGTCTTGGCAGACAAAAATACTTCGTCAGGCAAGTAAATGTTGAGCGGAATTCTCATGATTCTACAACACAGACTTAAAATGCAGGAATCAATGTAACTCATCGCCCATCTCCCAGAAGATTTGAATGCAATCCCTTAAGAAGGCAGTTTGTAAGATCTGAAAGGACTAATAATAACGTGAATCATTCTAACTTCAGACGTGAAAATTATTCATCCAGATATAATAATAATGGAAATGTTAGGGCTAGAAGAAATACAAATATTGATAGACAATCATCTTATAATAGTGGTCAGTATCCACTTAATTGTAATACTAATCATAATAGTGACAGTGCTTGTAATAATTCTCGTAATTCGATAAATCACTCGGATGCTAGAAGGGATAATCCTGTTTCATCTGAAAGGTTAGGGTCTATATTTGAACAGTGACTTGATCATCGCTGATACAAGAAAAGTTCAGTTTTTTACATTATACATATCTCATAATCATGTGTATAACAGCATGAATTTATTATCTCTGTTATGTTTATTTACCGTAAATCATGATATTGTCTTTTATGGAAGAACTTATGTTTGGCTTTTCCTCTGACAAGCCATGTATCTTATCTGTCTGACTTATTTCAATGTATCAAGGACAAGTGTTTGACACGAATAAAATCTGAAAGCGCTAAGAAGAAAATATACAAAGTGTCTAACTGGAAGAATAAGAAGGAATATATATATATTGTATGTTGAATATAATATGGTTTATTGAAGGGTTTCATTTGCACATATAGCATCAAAGGGAAGAAGTGCACTCGTGAAGAATAAAACCTTTTTAAACGGGCATAAGATGGTTATGAAATAGAAATAATAATAATAACAATGAAGAGATCTACTGAAGATGTCTGTAAAGAAGATGTGAAAGTAATGCATAGTGAGCTGATTTGCGCATTAACATGCACATCACGACGCACACTTACCAACCGTTTTCACCGTGCCCAAGTCTGAGACAATAAGGTGTTAACCAACATTTTCAAAAAATATCAAAAATAGAAACTTCTTTCTTACCTCAGAGTCGGTGCTTTCGCTGCTCGACACTCCACACACATAGTCTGGGTCATCAAAGCTGTTGTCACCGCACAGAGGGCCATTTTCCTCATCAGAATAACAAATATATGAGGAGGTGCTCTGCAGACCTTCCTCGTTGTCCGACATTTTCCTGTGGCTTGACACCTTGTTACACAGAACTTTCCGTTCGTACGTTCCTTTCGAAGAAGGGTACCATGTGATCGCGCGCGAATGTGACACAGCACCAGCACCACCTCTTGGTGAATGCAGCAGACGTTCATGCCGCACGTACTGCACGGTGTATCTCAATTTTGACAGAAGAGAGGGTTAGCTCCTTCTTGCACCGAGCCCTTCATTTCTAAAGAGAGAAAATCTGCAGTCCCAAGAGCCAAGGAGTCTCCCAGTTTTGTATTTTATCTTATGTTCTACAGTTCTAACGTTCTGAACACATCACTTCCACTGTATGCCTGCATAGCATGGTGAAATGCAGAGACGATAACTTTTTTTTACCCTTTTTACCTTTAGTCGGTTATAGCTTAAAACTAAGTGAAAAGGTTGTTTTGTAATAATAATGTAGTACATCTGTTGAATGAAAGTTAGTTGCTTTCCTTAACGTCTCTTTCCTTCTTATGTTTGTTTTGTTTTTTAGAAGAAAAATAATTAAAGTTCCATGAAAGAAAGTGTACGTGGCACAAACATATGCGAGCGAATAAATTGACAACAAATATTTAAGAAATACAGTGGTGTCCATCACCCCCGAAGACCCTGGAGGCAGTCCCCCCAAAATTATTTTGATAAATAGAGTGTGTACATAAACTCCGGACCCACTTTGAAAAATTTATTGTAGACAAAATGTTAGCACTATCGAGTAACAAAGTAGATTATTTTAAAGAGTAAAGTTGATTTTTTTGTATTGCAGGTGTTTCTAGTAGTTCCATTTTCTGCCGCTAGAGAGTGCCAGATTCATCATGGCGCTTTCTCGACCTGAGAAGGCCTTTTGTGTGCTACAATTTGAGAAATCAATAAGTGCTACAGATGTCCAACGGAAATTTAATACCAAGTATGGGAAAGAACCTCCTACCAGAAAGGCGATCCTCAATTGCTATCGAAAATTTGTTAACACTGGGTGCTTGTGTGCGAAGAAAAGAGGTGGTAGGAAAGGCGTGAGTGAAGGTGACATTAAACGAGTGAGAGAAGCATTTACGAGAAGTCCCACGAACTCTACACGCAGAGCGTCATCTGAGCTGGGTATGCCAACAATGACTGTATGGAAGATTTTACGCCGAAAGTTGAGCATGAAACCGTATAGAGTTCAGTTAATGCGATAATTATATTCCCAAGATAAAGACATGCAGTTTGGTTTTTGCTGTGCATTGCAACAAAAAGATGGTGATTTTGTGAA
This sequence comes from Lepisma saccharinum, assembly GCF_977018435.1. Lineage (NCBI taxonomy): Eukaryota > Metazoa > Arthropoda > Insecta > Zygentoma > Lepismatidae > Lepisma > Lepisma saccharinum. Next base: position 87,735,730 of record NC_139230.1, read on the forward strand.
TACGCTAATTTTTAGTGACGAGGTTACATTTCATACAAGTGGGAAGGTGAATAGGCACAATTGTAGAATTTGGGGACTGGAAAACTCATATTACATTGTAGAACACGAGCGAGATTCTCCAAAGGTTAACGATATTTGTGCTTTGTCTCGCCAAAAAATTGTATGACCCTTTCTTTTTTCCAGAACCAACTGTAACTGGCCAGTCGTTTCTTGAAATGTTACAGAATTGGTTAATACCGCTGTTGAACAATGATTCAGAAAATTATGTGCTACAGTTAGAAGGAACTCCTCCGCATTTTCACCGTGCTGTTCGGGCATTTCTTAACGCAGAGCTTCCCAACCGCTGGATTGGTCGTGGAGGAAACGGTGACCAGTGTGTGATGAAGTGGCCCCCTAGGTCCCCCGATATAACCCCCTGCGATTTTTTTATGGGGATGTGTGAAGAACCTTGTTTCTGTCCCTCCTCTTCCACGTGATGTTGTGGAACTTAGGGGGAGAACTGAGCGAGCAACAGCCACAGTTACAGAGGACATGTTGAGCCGTGTTTGGCAGGAGTTTGATTAGCGTGTAGACATTTGTCGGGTCACATACAGTTCCCACATATAGCATTTGTAACCAAATTGCCATGTAAAAAAAATATCATGTATTCTCTACAGTATTTTGTATTCCTGATGGTGATAAATTTCAGAGGTTGTTACAAATAAACTTTTCCAAGTGGTTCCGGAGTTTATGTACACACTATAAAACTGATTTTAATTTGGATGCAATAGCTTGTTAAGTGGTAGACAGTTTTATATTAAAATGTAAATTTTGGACACGCAGAAAACTAGTACATTCATTGGGGCTTAATTTAAAATGTCATAAAATTAATTATGTATACACAATGTTTATGAACGGTTAACAAAATGTTTAAAACCTCACAACTTAATGATAAAATAAAAGTAAATAACTGGGCACACCACTGGCGTACGCAACTCTTTTCTTTGTGGGGGGACTGGAATTGTAAATAGAGGTAGATATTACATAACTGCGTTCTGGGAGGAGATAGGATACAGTATAAAATATTCCGTAAATATAATTTTTTGCCTTTGTTTTAAAAATTATTCAAATACAAAAATGGTAATCGGGGGTCGTTTAAAGGGAAGTTTGCTTTTTTAATTTTGCCTTTTCCCGAATCATTTCTGCTTTCATTTGAAAAAATTGAGCTACATCGTCAGTAGGACACACCAAATATTCGTGCTACAGTTGTCTTAACCGAAACTAGTTTTTTTGTATGACTGTTTCAATTATTGTTTCATACACAGAGCCGTAGACGGTGAAAATAGAATTTGGTGCCTCCTGGAACAAATTTTCCTCCTATGTTTAGAATATTTCACAGTCAAAATTTTATGGATTGTATCTCAAGTGCAAAATATTCAAACAAGCCTCGTATGGTAGTATACAAACACTAAGGATTATATTTTTAAAACTGATGTTATGAATCAACACCAAGAATATTGCTCGGGACAGGTAATGCAGCAGCTGTCTTCGTGGCGGAGTGGTTAGCACAGGGCGCTGCGACGCCATGGGTCATGGGTTCGAATTCCGGGCTGGGCATGGGTGTTCTTGTTAGTGTTCTTTCATCATATCATCACTCATTCTCTACGTTGCGATCAGCCGGAAGTGAAAGAAAAGCGACGCTAAATAACAAAATTCAAATCCAATCAAATCGTAATGCAGCTACAGTATAATCCTTCACAATCATCTTATCAAGATGTCAAACACGGATAAATGCGAGCGAAACAAGCAGGAAAATTGTTATATCTATTTCTTTGTAAACTTACAAGAATATTAATTTAATTTAATTTGGAATCAATACTTTCACACGAAGTCGTTGCCGTGATATTTACTCTTTCCCAGCTTCTTCTACATTTGCTCGTGGGCGCCAACAACGAAAAGGGTATTATTAAGAAATGAGATGAAAAAGTGGCACAATATCAAGTAAATGGTAAGACAATCAAAAACTACAATAACGTTGTCGTATATAATATTATCACTAAATGTGCCTTAACGTTGATAGTGAAGAGTTTCATAGTGTTCTCCCACAAAATGTCATGCTTAATCTTCCCCCAAGAATTTGCATGACAATTGAAAACTTAATAAGAACTGAGCACTGTTCCCCCCCTAAATAATACTTATCGGTTCCTTAGCAACATATTAGCAGCATACAAAGTTATTGTTACATGTTAAGGAAGTTTCAACTTCTGTCCAATGCTGTATAGTTTATTGAGTCAAATTTCCATCACACACAGAAAAGAAAAATCCCCCCCCCCAAATTTGAGTGGACGCAACTTGCGTCCGCAAAGCCGCCTGTGGGCACCCCTAAATAGCTACAATACTATTTTTAATTGTCTGAACTCACATAAGACCGATTCCAACACTCTCCAGATTATATTTATATTAGAGAAATAGTAACTTAACTGAGACATGCAGCAAGTCTTTCTTCACATGGTTCTGATCTGCGAAATGTGGTATTTTGCCGCTCTATGAAAGGCTTAACTATGTTCAAAAGTTCAAATAATTTTTCTTGGGACATTCGAAAGTACTGAAAAAAATTCCTACGATCTTGCAATAGATCAGAAACAAATGACGGAACTCAGTAAATTTCCCTATTTTCCATTTATTTTATGAACCCAAACTTGTCTTTTGCACTTTTCTTCTTCTTCACTAGCAAGGAGTGCAGCAGCAAACAATAAGTCTTCGTCTGACTTAGCACTCATCCTGAAGACAGGTGCACCGCAATCACTGCTCTTCCTGGTTCGGCGCGGTATATGTGCGGAGTACCCTCGGAAAGGCAAATGGATGTTTCCACTCGGAGGTTCCGGGTGCGGCGTTTCTGGCGTCTCAGTGTGCGACAAGTTTTAGAGAGGTTGACATTTGAATGCCTTCAGTAAGTGCCACCCCTTACATCCCGAGTCAGCTGTGAAAAAATACAATTACCACGTAGCTACGATGGTCAATTTTATGTCAATTAGGTTTCAACAAAATGTGATCTCTGTGTTACCTCAATCACTGCGCATATTGCCATCGAAGCATGGGTGCATGTCTTTTTCAGCACTTCGAGCTTCAAGTTTCCTAGTATAGTACAAACATACACATACATTTCTCTGTTGCAAATAATACCTTACAAGCCACGAAAAGTTATCACTAACCCTCGACCTGTAAACATAATTTCTTTTCTTTAAAACTCATAATGATATGATAAAACTATGTGTATATTCATGTATATTAAATTCTTCGTCATTGTCTATCAACTACATTTTCTATTAATATCATAGATTATATAAAACGCAGTATGCGCCTTGTGTTTTTATTTTTTAAATTTTGCTCTTGATTGACAAAATGTGATGTAACACAAGGTTAAACCTAATTCAAAGTTATTTCACGAAGATACGTTAGGGAAGAAAGAGAAAATGATAGAGAAATAGAGATATGTGAATGACAGAATCAGTTCAGAGAGAGATTTGAAGAGTGGAACAAGAGAGACAGGCAGAAAGAGAGCTGAGAAAGATAGATACAGATAAATAGATAATAAGGAATGAAATATAAAGAGAAAAAGAAGAAAGAGAAGAGAGAGAGAGAGAGGGTGGGGGGAGAACTCATGTATTACTTTACATCTGCCCACCTTAATATATCGATATGTACACCTTATACCCACTCGGTCAAAAATTCCTGGCGCCGCCCATGCTTCGATACCTAACATTCTGCTCTCAATATGGAGACATGACATAATATGACATTCCAAGAGTGGAAAGTGGCGCCGACCCTGATCAATACAGTATTTTTATTGGTATTTTCGTTAATTACCGCTGCTTATCTGCCACTTTTGGATGATAGTTACGATGAGGATGAGTGATGGCTGTTTTCTGTCGGATAACATTCTAAAAACTTCAGCGGCCGACCTCCGTGGCGTTGTAGCTAGCACAGCAGTGTTTAGCAATATGTAATAATTTACCCCATAAACCGTTTGTAATGCATTAAGTGGGTATCGTATTTATCCTTCTTTTATTATTTCGATAAATACCCACAGAGACCATCGATACACATCGAAAATTATTGCAAGTGACTCCATAGCTGTCTTTTAACTATGTTTTTTCTTTACTTCGTACTAAATCTTTCTTACGCCTTAATATCTTTTTCTCCATACTGAACGTTCACGTAGAGAATCATGTTCTTGCTTTGTCAGTGTAATGTGTTTCTACACCAGCAGTCCAAGGTTTAAAGCCTGATAAGAGCATCGGGTTTGTCCCATCATCCATTACATCGTAGTGATTGAAAAATGTAAAGAAGAAACCTAAAATCAGCAAAAAAATATAATATAACAGAATATGTCACGGAAATATGAAACTTTAACTAATGTACAAACAGAGTATTATAGATAGACACCAAGTAAGGTGGTTTCAGCATGGGTGACAAAAGAACGGGACAACTACAGTAGTACCAACCATTTGCTATATTAATGATTGTAATAATTTATGGATCTTATATCGGGTGTCCCACTTAAAAGTGGTACGACTCACTGACTGCTTTTCATACTAGTTGAATTGTTTTTTCATATGTAAATACTGCAGAGTTTCATGACATGTGTCATCATATAATTACATTTTCACATCTTATGTTAGGTTAGGTACATTTACTGTGTAATACTGTAAAACTGTCTGGTTTATAACAAATGCTGAAAGTGCCATCCACCAGCATCCAGGCATCGCTGCGCTCGCAGTACAATGTTCTGAGAAACACGTCGTAATTCTTCAGGGGAGATGTTATTTATCTCGTTTGTGATGTTCTCTTTCAGTTGGTCTATCGTATGAGGGTTATTAGCGTACACTTTTCCTTTCAGAGCTCCCCATAAATAAAAATCACAAGATGTTAAGTCCGGCGATCGCGGAGGCCAAAGGTTTTTGCTGACAAGCCTGTTTTCGGGAAACACTTCACTTATACGGGTCATACTCTGGTTGGAGGTGTGGGCAGTGGCACCATCTTGTTGAAAGACGCCGTGCCTTTTTTCATTTTCTGTTAACTGTGCATAGAACGACTCAAATATCTGCAGATATCTTTCGCTGTTGATAGTCTCTTCAAAGAAAATTGGTCCGATAATGCGTGTTCCCGACACTGCACACCAAACGCCTATCTTCTCTGGGTGAAGAGGTTCCTCATGCACGACGTGTGGGTTATCCTGTGACCAAAATCTACAATTCTGTGAGTTGATGTAACCAGAAAGATGAAACCAAGCTTCATCTGTCATGAAGAAGAGCATACGGTCCAAGTAACCATCAGCAATCGAAAATAACATCCAGTTGCAATAAGTAACTCGTTTAGCTTTGTCTGGTTCTTTCAATTCATGCACTACGGTCACACGAAATGGTCGGAAATGGAGCTCTTTTAGGACACGATGGCATGTTGTGCGGGATACAAACTTGTTGAGATAATCTTCGTATGGATTTCTTGGGGCTTCTCAATATGTTACTGCGAATTCTGTCCATTACCACCGGGGTCTTCACTGTGGGACGCTTCTTCTTCAAAACATTACTAACGGATCCTGTAGTCCTCCATTTGTTATACATCTTTTGAATTGCATTGGTTGTGGGAGGCTTCATACCGACGTATTTCGCCACAAACATTTCTTTAGTCTCTTTAATGGACCCTGTCTTTATGTAAAATTCAACAATATCTATCCAGTGTTCAATTGCAAACTGCACCATTTCTCCGCAAACTTTTGCACAACAATCTCCGCAAACAATCACTTTTAAACTGTCGAACGCAACTCAACAATTACGTGTGACTTCAATTAATGCGATATTTCAGTGTAGGCAACTACATTAATCTGATTACACCCATTTATTTGTGAACGCCAGAATGAATGTTAGGCGTACCACTTTTAAGTAGATCTTGTGACAATATCAATGAAAGCACAGTAGGCTAGTGAAATATGATATTAAAATATGATATGGCAATGCGAACTCTTACCTATAGCTACACTTAGGGGAAGCAAAATTTACACGAAAGTTACTTGGTGAGGTGGAATTTTATTTTTGGAGGTAACAGGCCATCATTAATATTTACGTCTGTCTAATACTATCTCTTAAAGAGAATCTTTTGATGGTATCAAAGTTTTAAAAGTGACTTCTTGTGTTCATCTTTTCTTCTATGTCAATAGTTTGATTATTGGACACACATCCAACGTACAAATTTATAAATCCTAGCCTGACATCCCACGGATAGAATATATTAACGTGTGCTGATCATAAATAGATGATTTCACGTATCTGCCAAATATCAAATTACAATAAAATATTTTAAAATATGATTTGAGATCTGAAATTTTAAAACCATTCAGTAGAACTAGAAGTTTGTAGATTTTTCGTCAATACTCGCAACTAACTATCAGCGGTGGAGCAAGAAATATTTGACCGGGTGGGCAGAAGCTTTATATTGTTAAATTAGGGTGGGCAGATATAAAGATAATACTTGCTATGAGTTTTACAAATGTGTATTCCCCTTCCTCTCCCTCTCCATCTCTCTCTCTCTCTCTCGTTCTATTATTCAAATCTTGCTTTTAATTGATTTTCTCGTTCATATTTATCTATATTTTTCTATCATTTCCCATTTCTCTCCTACTCTATCTGGAATCTATGTTTCACTTCCTTACACCTTGTCTCCGATGGACACTGTTTACAAGAACGTGCAAAGACGAATTCTAAAGCAAAAAAATACAGCAACAAGCACAACTGCATTTTATATATTTGAAGACAGTAATAAAAATGGTGATTAATAGACAGTGGCGAAGAATGACATTATTTTGTTCATAATTCAACTGTATTCACTCGGATATAAAGTTTTATCATACTATTATGAGTTTTTAACTGGAAGAAGTGTTGTTTACTAGCTAAGGGTTAATAAACATTTTTCTTGACATACAACCTACAAATATATGTGAATGTCTGAATTAAAACTACGTCTTAGGAAAGTATGGAGCAAACAATCATTCGTTCATTTTGCATAAGATACTCCAATTTTCGTAAACTTACCCAGTAAAATAATGTTTCCCCAAAGTACTGCAAAGCTTGTTATAGATTTTTAACTTGTGAACATTTCTATCGACAATATTAACGAGCAAAATATTCATGTAGGAAACACCAGAATATATTTATTTGTAGGATCATTCACGTTTTCCCAAAGTGTTATTATTTATTGAATTGGTTTTGGTGGGCAAATAGGTAGGCAGAGTAATTTTTGGGTGTGCGGTTGCATACAGGGTTTCGGAGCGGAGTGCGGAGAGTACTAAAGGAGCGCTCCGGAGCGACTCCGAAGCGTCGTTTCTACTCCGCTCCTCGCTCCGGAGCAGAGCGTGTTACGACAGCACTCCTATCCTGAGCGGAGTGGTTCAACTTTTTGAGAGGCACGCTCCGATCCGGAGTGGAGCGTGATACAGGAGCACTCCGTTCCGCAGTGGAGTGGTTCAGCTTTTTGAGATGCACGCTCCGATCCGGTTAGATAGTTATATTTACACGATTGCTGTAATGCAACTATGAATAATGGGAATGTACAGTAAACAGAATCAGGTTTATCTGGAAATGCTAAAAGTGAAACGTATCTTGTAGTGAGCTGCCTGGAAACTGACATTCATGTGTTTCTGGATAACTATGAAAGTCCAGCAGTAAATCCCCAAATTTGACGTTCTGGTAAAATGTTAGTAATATGCATTGGCAGTACGTAGTTCTACACGGCTACCACAATTATTCCTACTGGTTAACTATGAAATGATATTCGTGTACGTACATTAATGCCGGCTTCCGTGACGGAGTGGTTATAGTGGAACTCTGCGCTCCTCTGCATCGTACTCTACTGGTTTGTCTATTATGATATTACTCACGCGTGGAGGGGACGGGCAGAGTGGAGCATGCTTCCTTATGGCCCGAGTGGAACGGATGAAGAGGGAGATGCGCTGGGACTTTTGGCCGAAGATTTTTTGTTTGTGGTCGCTCTACAGCAGAGCGCCCTACGACACCAGGGATCCGTGGGGTGGTTCGAATCCCGGCATGGGCTTGGAAAATCTTTATGTGTGTTCCTTCATCAATTTAATCATAACATCGCTCATCTTCATTTTCGCGATTAGCCAAAAGCGTTAAAAAAGAGAAGTAAAATGAACCTAATCACTCAATCAATCATGCACATTAAAGATTGGTAAAACAATACAAGAATGCTGTTTTGGCTCAATAGAAAGAGCTATAGTGCGTAAATTCTTCATTTGATGTCAGTGGAAATATGAATTACGTAAATAGTACCGTGCGTCCATTTCGATCTGCAGCCGAGAGATCGGGAGAAGCGTGGCGGGCGGCGCTGACGGAGATGCCGACATTTGCGGCCTGTAATGCCCGCTTATTTTTATAGACATATGCAGACATTTATATAAATATTGCAAAACGAGCACTAACCTGTGTTATAACACGCAAAAGTTCTTCTGTAATTCATCCAAGTTCTGCTCTTATATACACAAATAAATACGCTATAGAAACGATGTTAAGAGCCACAGATAATAAAGCATTTTAATCATGGTTTTGACCAGTAACGTCCTGTTTAAATTTATATCCTTGAAAGAGTTTTGTGGCCATGGGAATCGTTTGGAGGTTTCGAATGTGCAACACTGTATCAGGATTACACTGCAAACAAAACCGATAAAAGTGAATGGTTTTCGTGAGCTTCCTTGCAATCCGAAATATCCGAGCTCGAGTTTTTTGTTCCTTCGCGACTAGATGAAGACAGAGTTGTAAATATAGTGGCGAGTAATGTAAACCAAGAGCGTGTTAATTTCGTACTGTGCGCAAGAGTGTTATTCTTGGTTACTTGCAGTTACTTGTTTGTGTTATTGTAGTGTGTATGTGTGACGTGTCAGTGAGACGATTGGAATGCCAGCCGCAAGATTCACGTTAGAACAAAGATTTTTTTATGTATGACACGTACCTACGTGAAAACAAACTCGTGTAGAGACGTGTGTAGGTAATTTGTACAGAAATTCCCAGGCGTTTCAACTCCACACAGAGATACGGTTAGACATCTTGTCCTTAAATTACGAGAAACTGTATCGTTAAATTTTAAAACACCTAAGCAAAAACGACGGATTCTAACCGAAGCAAAAGTCGATGATATTGGTGCAGCGTTAGAACGTTCTCCAAACAAACCTCTACGCCGTGTTTCACAAGAGGTGGGCGTGTCAAAATCATCGGCACATACAGTCACTAAGCTACTAAAATTGAAACCATACTCTTATAACACAGGTTAGTGCTCGTTTTGCAATATTTATATAAATATCTGCATATGTCCATAAAAATAAGCGGGCATTTCAGGCCGCAAATGTCGGCATCTCCGTCAGCGCCGCCCGCCACGCTTCTCCCGACCTCTCGGCTGCAGATCGAAATGGACGCACGGTATTTCTGTATTGAAATGTACTATTTTGTATGGTGACTCTTAGGTGAATGTTATGTGTTGAATGGGATACGAATCATTTCAAGCAGTCAGTTTTTCTGCTTTGCGGAGTTGTCCGTTAAGAAACCTTCCCCATATAACAGCTCCGTTTTGTCTCGTATTCCGAGTTCCTTCCAGGCGACTGACGCCAGTGCAATCGGCTAGCGCATTGGTCTTGTGCCGCTTTCAAGAGGGGAGGAGGATGAAACTGGTGCTTAGCTTGTTTGTGCTTTCGTGGTTGATAACTTCTCTGCTTTGGATGGACACTGCACGTCACGTCCGACTTCTTATCCGCACATGGCAGAGAGATCGTCTCTTGCAGTGTTGCCAGTTGTATTAGAATTATGCTACACCAATTTTGGCTAGATTGTTCTCTTTCGCCCTTACTACTTACGCGTGTTGTTTTTCTCTTCACTGTCATAAAATGAAGCATTTAAAAAGCTGTATTCTCTTATATCATTAAATGCATATTATTTGTGTTTGTGAACGGTTATATATGGACATTTAATAAAGTTTTTGACACCGCTAATACATGGAAGTCCTCAGGATTTTTTCCAGGAAGAGACAATCAAGGTATTTTTTCCAAGGGGGGAGAGGGGTAATGAGGCACAATTTCCCCATAATAGTATTGTTCTCTCAAAAAAACATTGCTTCAGTTTGAAGTTCTCATGTTCCTGCAACTCCCTTGCTATTGTTAACATACTGTATATTAATGTAACTGAAATGGAATTATAGCTATGTGTGAAATATGTACTTTTTGATTGACTTTCATTTCCGGGGGGCGTGGCCCCCCTTTACCCTCTCCCTTTCACACGCACCTACTCAAATCGAACTTGTCAGTCAGACTAACAGGGTAAACAGATGACCAGGCCCTGACTGGTCACTGGTGTCGGATTTATACTTTTCTTTGTGAAATGATAAGTTTATGGATTTTTTCCCAATATAAGACTTACATATTGTCCTTTTTTATGCACAATTACATCAAAACGTATCTACTGGCAGACCGTGATCGAATTGACTGATGCAGATCTGCGTACAAATCTGTAATAGGCAACCATTCCAAGATTAAACACGGTTTGATAGTATCGCAAGAACCTGGCTCAAAAGCAGTAGGTTTATAAGAAACTAGCCCAAGCATAAGCCGATTCGCTCATTTAGAGTAATGGTAGTTCTCCCTACGAGGTGATACGAACCTAATGGCAACCGGGCAAGAAAGCCGAAAAATATAGAAATCTGGTTCATTTTTATACCGAACGGTTGTTGCCAAAATACCAAGAAAACTTGGTCGATATTTACACGTATCCATGGATCTGCATAATTACATCATGTAGTTTAGGCTTTTACAATATTTATATAAAATTATTAAAGTTGTAAGTTACATACCTTCTTAAAATATATTTCCAATGCCGAAAAAGATCAGAAAATAATTTATTTTGAATCTAAAAAGACTACTGATTAATTCAAGAATGTTCGAATATCTTGCATGGCACAGATAATGTGACTACGAGCAGATGTTGCGCTGCTGCTTACAAATAGAAGCATGACCAGATTCGATTGGGGCGACACACCTTCCGTACGTCCATGCGTATGAAGAAATCATTCCAACCAGTCTCGGTTAATGGAATTATAAGTTGACTAGAATTATTGAAATCAATATACAAGAACAACATAGAAAAATCCTTAATCTTTAGTTCTACATATCACAAGCCTCGGGAATAATGGAAGGCCTATACTGGAAACAATTAAATGAAGTAAATCATGCCGAGTTTTCATTTATACTTGTTCAAGTAAGAATGAAAAGGCCCAGAAAAAGAATTACAAAAATATATGTAAATCACAACCAAGTATTTCGATCAAGTATTTCTATAATTGTAATAGACAATGACCAATTGTCCTTTCAACTAACTATAAGTTTCAATTTGTCTTTTCCTGTTCTATTAACTTTGCCTTGCCCTCAATCGTATATTTCTCATGATCCTTAATTGTAAAGAAATCCTAGATAAGTCTGTAAAAAAATAGGACACCGAAACTATGGGAAATAAATTTACTGTAATAGAGAAACAAACATAAAAAGAAACACCACCATTAACGCAGCTCAAACCAGCACCATTTGTCGTTGAGGGGTGAACTCACATACACGAAATCTCAGGAATATTGCATATGGAACTCGTTATTCGTCTGATATTGAGTATCTGTCATATAATAGACGCTTATGAAGTGAATACATTATTAGGACTTGGCCAGATGTCAGAACATCACTCCCCACCACACACACACACACACACACACACACACACACACACACATACGTAAAAGATATGAATAAGAAATTGATAATTTGGAAATGAATTTCCAAGTTGTATATTTATGCTCTTGTGAATAGATGTAAAGGAAAATGAAGTCTCTTATTGTTAAAAGAAATTACCAATTTATATTTGCTTAAGGATTAATTTACCACAATATACATTGCAATTATACATTAAACATACATTGAAATAATGCCTTTTGTTATGGACTTTTGGTGGATTTAAGACTCAACAATACACTATCGAAAATAGGACTACAGTTTACTGCCACCGTGTAACTGAAAATGTATATCTTCTGGGCCAATCCGATTTTCTTGTTACTGACCGACTGTGAATGAAATGTGTATGCATAATATCTCAATCCAATTGAAATTAAGCCCATTGTTGAGGTTTTTGTGGTGTGTATGTATTTCTATACACGCGGCGTAGGTTTTCAATTTGACGTTGTATGCCACGTGTATATGATTTCATACACGTAATTATTTGCTTTGTGTTACCACATTTTGTCTTGTTCTTTCCGAATATCACGTTGTTTTAAAATTTTGTGGTGAATGGATGAAGACCAGATTAGACTTTACCTTCAGGGTGATGAAGATTTCAGTGATATGAGTGGTGAAGACCTAAATTACGATTCTGATCTGGACACTGAGTATTTTCCAAGTGATGCTTCTGATGACGATTCGGCTTCCTGTGGCAAAAGAGTCGAAAGTGCATCGTTGTTCTAGGCCTGCAACTTCCGTTGAACATCAGCAAGACAGTGAGGATAACGACGAAGAAGCTACAGTTCAGCGGCGGAATCCATCTGACAACGCACGCCGTGATTTCAGTCATTTAGTTTGGGATATTCCGAAAGGTAAGCAACCCAATATTCATTTCAATGGAAGAGCTGGAAAAAAAACAAACTTGGCTGCTACATTGTCAGGAGGTGACCTTCAGGATTTTTTTGAATTTTTCATAGATAGTGATATAATAAAACTGATGGTAGAACAAACGAACCTTTATGCAACACAGATTTTGTTGGAAAATGATGTGAGGGCACATTCTAGACTTCACAGTTGGGAGCCAACCACATGTGATGAAATGAAAAAAAATCATTGGACTATTAGGATGGGTGGGCTTGGTCAAAGTACCAAAATTTTCAGACTACTGGAGCACTAGTGCTTTGTATGATTTTACTCTTCCCAGAAGTATAATGAGTAGAAGCAGATTTGAACTGCTTCTACGAATGTGGCATTTTGCAGACAATTGACGTGCTGTCCCTAATGATAGGTTACATAAAATTACGAACATCACCAACAAACTCATTTCACGATTCCAAGAAATATACACACCAGGGGGAAAAAAATTTGTCGACGAAAGCTTGATACCATGGCGGGGAAGACTTTCATTTCGGCAGTACATCCCTTCCAAAAAGAATAAATACGGAGTGAAAGTTTTCAAGTTGTGTGCCAGCAGAGGCTATACATGGAACATTATTCTTTATGTTGGAAATATAAACACGTCCGTTAACATGTCAGTTCCTGAAACTGTTGTGTTACAGCTTGTAAGAGATCTTCTCGGTGAAGGCCGGCGCCTTTACACAGATAATTATTACACCAGCGTTCCTCTTGCTTAACTTGCCATTGACAATAATACCCATCTGATCGGTACAATTAGGTCTAGCCGTAAACATTTGCCAGCAGATGTCGTTCAAGATAAATTGAGGAAAGGTGATATTGTAGGAAAGGAAACTCAGGAAGGTGTGACTATTCTGAAGTGGAATGTTAAGAGAGATGTGTTAGTCCTATCTACAGCTCACTCTGCTGAAGAGGTAACTGTAACAGAAAGACGTGGTTCAGAAATTATAAAGCCTACCGCAATTGTTGATTACGATACTGGCAAGTCCTTCATTGAGGTAAGTGATCAGTTGGCTTCATATGGGAATGCTCCGCGAAAGACTACAAAATGGTACAAGAAAGTTATTACTGAATTTAAATGGGGAACGGCTCTCGTGAATGCCTACATTCTCTACAGTGACTGCATCCAGTTCAGTAACATACACATAAATGAATTCAGGGAACGTGTAATCCTAAGTATTCTTTCTGAACAATTACCTCCTGGAGACCAACTTACTTTACGTGTGCAACAAGGCAGAAAAACTCCAATTCATCACTTGATAGACAAAGTAGGGGATAATGGAAGAAAAAGCAAGGACGTTTTGTACATTGCTGCAAAATCTATGGCAGAAGTGGAAATTCTGACTCGTCAGGGAGGAAGTTTGCCAGGTGGGTGAAGACAGTATGTGACAAATGTTCCAAAAATCCTTTTATGTGCCGGGAGTGTTTCAACAAAAATCATTGAACTTCCAAAGTGTTCGGTACAAAATATGTCATCCTTATATCTATATATCTACAAGGAACATAAGTTTACAAAAAAAATATATAACGAATGGTTTTGTAAGAATTATGATGTACTAGCAATGTATTCCATAATGTATAATCGTTTGCTGTGAATTACAACCAGAAAAAAAATGTATTTACACATTTACCCTTCTTTTTTAGTTGTCAATACATTTGTACTAGTGAAAAGAATACGTAAGCGTAAATAAAGTTTTGAAGATTTTTTTACTCTTGTAAGACATTACAGAAATTAAAATTATTACTGCCCCATCTTAGCTGTACGCCACGGCTATTTAACAGTCATATAGTTTTGCTTGAACTGTGTATGCGTTTCCATACCCGCGGCCAAGAATCAGGTTCTTGTTTGTGTATGGAGTAGCATACACGTGGCTCAGAAGCAAGAAGCCATGTGTATGACATATCATACACATGGCAGTCAATGTGTTAAATCCTACTTAAAGTGGGATTCGAGCCACTATGTCCCTCTATCGGGTATCGAACCCAATGTCCCTTGATTACGAGGCGATGCTGGACCGTAATTTTGGCTCCAAGACCGTACGCAAGGGGGCCCACGGGATTTTCTTTCTGGGCGGGATGGGGAGGGGGGGGGGGCGTTCGCAAGAAAATTTCACATCTCGCCCTTCAGTCATGGAAAGTTATAGTTTACAGTAGGGGTGTATATTCAGGGCCATCTAGGCTATCTGCGAAGCCCAGACTCGGTGACCAAAATTCAGAAAAAAATATCTATATCAGAAATGTGCTTAAAATTGTTCATTTCAATAAGAAGATGAACCTCAGTTTTTAGGAGTTTTTCAGATTGATTTCTTAGAAGTTGGAAACATTGCGCGGACGGGATGACGAGCGAACGTGACAGAGCTATCTTAAGGATCACCCGATTAGTGTTGCAAATAAATTTTTCCCAGCATGTAATTTCCCCAGAAGCGGGGAATTGTGGAGCCAAACTGTTACAGGAGAGGGAACAGGGTTGGATATGGCGGGAAAATTCCCTCTGAACTTCCTGAACAGTATGGGTTAATGTTGCAAACCAATTTTTCCCATCATGTAATTTTCCAGGAACGGGGAGTTTTGAAGCCAAATTATATCAGGTAAGGGGAAAGTGTGACATATGGCAGGGACAAGAACGTCATTGAATGCTTGCAGACGAGTTGAAAAAGAGGTCGTTAACCTTCAAACAACTAGAGTTACAGTGGAGAGAAGAAAATTGTTGGCTGACCGGGAATGGTTTATGAGTGTATATAAAAATTACCGAAATGACAAAGACTAGTTCTAGTCTAGATCCCGTGGAGTGGTTTTTAGGGTTCCTTGATACGTGGAATTTATTGAGAGGCAGCGTGTGACTGGATTGTATTTTTTGAATGATACGTGCTGCGTTGTGTAGTGAACTGAAATGAGGGACATTAATTAATTTATTTATTTATTTTATAATTAACAAGCTGTCTATTCGGCTTACGTATGACGATAAACTCCAAAACGTTGTGGATTTTTCTTTTATGTCCATTTTATGCACATATAAGCTAATGGGGATCGGACCTACGGTTAAAGTGGTATCCGAACTACCATGTATCGAACCCGGGACCCCTTAGTTTGAAGGCAACGACGTTACCACTGCGCCAACAAGGAAGCTGCGAACTCCAAATCATGAAAATAGGTAGGTAGAAGTTTTATATTTATTCTCGTATAGGGCTACATAAATATTTCACAATATGGGCCTCTTATTTATGCAAATGAGAATGCAATTCTTGAAATTCTTTTCTTACTGACATAATGTACATTTCCATATTTTATTTATGAGGAATATATTTTTAATCACAATGTCACATCACTTCAACTAAACAAAAGCACCCCCACCAGCAAATTTTTGTCCATTCGAACACTATGATATTCTGCGATAGCCCATGACTCTAACCCAATATACGCCACTGGTTTACAGTTATTATTATTATTATTATTATTATTATTATTATTGTAAAATCATAAAATTGAAATTGAATTGAAAAAACTTTGGAGTTGTCAAATTTAAACTAGTCGTAGAGTCCAATATTTAAATAGGAACTGGATTCGCCTTGCTTCCTTTCCATAAACATCTATAAATTGTTTTTGAATAGTTTTTCATATTTTTGTACTACGTATTTTAAAGTAACATAGATATCAGAGACCATTTAATCTGATCTCTTTCATGGTACGTGTGATTCATATTTTTATGAGCCGAAGGGTGCATTGAAAAGAAACGTAATTCAAAATACATTGTCAAGGTCAGATCCTGATTTTGGACACAATTATTAAATTGCAAAAGATCGTATTTAAAAATGGTTCATCATTGGTATTATATGCACTATAAGTGTCTAAAATATATTGAAATTAACGGTTTCATTTGAGGAGTGCAAAAACAATCACTTGAGAGGGGGAAATAGTGTTTAGAATTGGACATTTTCACCACGTTGGGAAATTTAGAAAATTTCTGGTCCGAGTCAATAAATAATGATTTTTTCAGTCTCTTCCCAATTCCGTTCCAAGCAAACATTTTCTGGCTTGCTTTTAATTTTCTTTCGTTGTTCGTATCTTTTTCGAAGACCACGGGCGAGAATTACTGTCTTCTGAACTCATTTATACAAAAAAGCACAAAACACAAACAATAAACCGCCGACCTCCGTAGCGGAGTGTTAAGCACATCGCGCTACGACACCAGAGGTCCGGGTTCGAATCCTGGCCTGGGCATGGATGTTTGTGAGTGTTCATTCATCAATTTCATCATATCATCACTCATCCCCATCTTCGCAAATTAGCCAAAAGTGGCACAAGGAGCGAAGTAAAATAAAGCAAAAATCAATCTGACAAACTAAAAACTAACATTCCGTCTATATATTTTTTTAAAGAAAAAATGTTGTTTGCCTGAACCATGATCATTTCGGTTCCGATAGTTCAGCAAAGTAAAGTCCGTTTCTTCAGGGGTAAGCGGAACTCTTTTGTTCTATGTCGATTGTTGACGTTCGTGTTTACAGTTGGTACCGCCAAGCCACAAACGTATTGCACTAGCCGAATGCCTCTTTCTTGACACAAACGTTAATGCGATTGTTTTTGTTATAAACCTTTCATTGTCGACATGTTTTGAAGTTTTCAGTTAGCGATAATTTCTATGAGATGCAATTTCAAAGTTGCAGAATTTAAATTTTCAACTTTTATATAACAGTTCTGTGTAACTTCGACATTGTGCACATTTCTACTTTTCTAAAATTTCTCCAGGACCGTACATTTGGCGTACGGACCAAGATCCAGACCGTACGTCCATACATGAATTGACATTACCGTAGCATGTACGGTCACGACAACGCTGAGCCACATTGACGTTTTGGAGCCCCCCCCCCCGCCCCCTTCCCTGTATATTTCTGTTGATGGCCTTGTTTTTCTAGCTATAACAAAATAATATGATTCACTGAATTATTTTAAACTTACAAACCCCTCTTCCAAAAGCAACTTATTCTAAACAATAGAGTTTGCATTTGCTACTTCACTTCAGAGGGTTGCGCCGACTGCTATAAATCCATTGTTGGAAAGAAAGATTCAGCTTTCTGCGTTCTCTTTAACCCCAAGAAACTGCGTTGATTGAGAAGGAAAATATAAGGAGAAAAAAATGATTAAAAAGTAACAAACAAAAAATAATTCTTACAACAAATCCTGCACTTTTACACGTTTGGTGCGACAACATTAACTGGTCCAGATTTGAACATAAAAGGCTTCTTGAAGCATCTTGTGATATTAAGAGGTCTGGCTGGATCCGTAATAGCAAAGGTGGCAACAGTGAAACGCGCAGTAGTAAAGAGGTTACGTTTCTTTGTTTTAAACCAACTTCATGCACAAAGAGGCTAACCGGGACTGGACCTACAGTTTTAAAGTGGGATCGAAACCACTATGTGCTTCCACCAGATCGAACCTGGGACCCCTTGATTACAAGCCGACGACGCACTGAACACGGTGTTGATCACATTACCTCCAGAATATGACGAGAAGAGGAATATACTTCCATATAGGGCCTTACTTCCTCACCATCAATATGCCTTCATGGCAAACTTCAAATTATACAGGGGTAGCTTTAGTTCAGGCAAAGTTCCAGTGTACATTGCACTGTGCCGTGTATGGGATTGATTGATTGATTTGCTTTATTTTACTTCGCTTTTTTTTCCGAAGGTGGGAATGAGTGATGACATGATGAAATTGATGAATGGACACTCACAAACATCCAAGCCCAGGCTGGGATTCTAACCCGGGACCCCGACCGTCGTAGTGCGATGTGATAACCATTCCGCCACGGGGGCTGGCAGGGGAGGATGTGGAGGTAGGGACTCCATACATTCTCGATCTCGACCCTTTTTGAAGGTGATGTGATCAGTACCACGCTTAGGCCACCACTACCCCCCAGGGTTGACCTCAGGTATCCATTTATTTGAGGTTGGGGGAACCCCAGAGCCACTTTATGCAGAAAATATTAACCTTTTTAAAATTTCTTATACCATTCAAAACCATCGCCAAAATTAACCTAGAGAGATGTAAAAATACGTAATCAAATTAGCGATGTCAATTGCGAATCGTAAAAGCAGCTCCAGGCTATAGGTTATATATAGCTATAGGCTATATATATATATTACAACTTACATTATATTATATTACGTATGTTATACGTTCCATTTGGAAAACATACTAACATCTGTTTATCACCACAGCAACTCATAATAATAACACGTTTGATGTCAAAATGAAGTAATTTCGAACGTTTCATATTTTTTCAACCAGTTTGCTTTCGATATTTAAACCGTCCGAATTCCAACTTTTATACGAGTTGGAATTCAAAAATCAACGGCCGCAAGTGTCTTCGATGGTTGAAAACGTTTTGAGAAAATGTTCTCACGCTGTCTGGAATGCAAAAATTGTTTACAGTTTTCTGACTTCGATGAGGAGCGGAGGACAATGCGTGGTCTGTCAGGGGCTACCAACAGGGTAGAGGGTTGTTTAGCTACTCGTATTTCTGTTGCATCATAACACGATTGTTCTAGTGCAGATTTTTATTGCAGGAACGAGAGTCTTCGGCAGTTGTGTGTCAGTGTGTTCCATGGTAGGAGTGTCTCTCTCAGTGCTCCGTGACTGTGTCAACGTGTCAACTCTTCGGTTAAAGGTAAGAATTTCCTATAGTTTACTAGGCTCGTATCCAGAAGAGGGGCCATGGGAGACTTGCCCTCCACCCTCGAACTATGAAATAATTTAATGTGAATTCATAACAATTTACGAAAATAACATTAACGATATCTTATTTTTTTTTAGGTTTTGCAAGAATTTTGATTTTGTCCTTGCATAAATGAATTGGTTTGTTGTGAAGAGAGACACGCTACAGAAGTCTGAAGACTGCAATATTGAGTAATTTTAGTTTTATAACCATTTATGCAAGGCTACCAGATGACCCTCTTTATCGGAAAAGTCATTTCTTTTTAATCCGTGTCTACTTTTTTCGAACTGCAGTCATGACGCGAAAATGAACTTAAATTTAGACATGTTCTTTTATTTTAATAATCGTTTCTATTACGTAACATTGAATTTATGAATATATTATTTCTTAAACATGGAATTATCGTGACTGTTCAGTGATCCTGATATAAGAAAATTAAAGGGAATTTGAAAATAATGTTAATCTTCAGAACACAGTGCTATTTGAATACTTCTGAGAATTGAATGTAAACTTAAATAATTAGCACCAAGCTGTAAACCGTGTAACAGCCTTTGTCTGCAAGCGACTGCATTGCTGATAGTTGGGTCGGGAAGGAGGGGTCTATCGGTCATTTGAATTTTTGCTGTTATTTTGGACCATAATATTGCAATTCAACAATTTTACGTTTGGCTCTAGCTGCTATACTACCATATAATTTGTGGACGCAGCTAATACTACAAAATCATTTCGCAGACCAGCGTGGCGGACTGGTTAGCACAGCGAGCTACGACGTCAGGGGTGCGAGTTCGAATCCCGGCCTGGAAATTGGCGTTCTTTGTTGAGCTCCATCAATTTCATCATAACATCACTCATTCTCATCGTCGTGATTAGCTAAAAGTGGCAGAAAAAATACGTAATATAACCTAAATCAATCAATCCAACAGCATTTCGGATCTTCTCTTTGTTCCACATGTTCGGACTGGCCCCCCCAAAAGAAAATCCTGGGTACGGGCCTATAGTTCACTATATGTGTTGGGCCTGTAGTTCACTACATGTGTTTGTACTCAAATATCTCAATTTCCAATTGGCTTGCCAGAAGGAAAACTGAAAAACTGTATTGTCTGCAAGGCAAAATAATTATACATGTACGAAGGTTGCTCAGAAAGTAATGCCCCACATTTTTGTCTCATTCGAGAATGGAACAACATTCAAGTTTAATGCCCACATATGTGTAAGTACATGGTCGTCCGACAGATAGCGCTACAGTAATTGCCCGTGAAACGGTGCTGTGAGTGATACACGTCACAAACAATGAGTTGTACTAGAATTCTTAGCGGTGGAGGAAGAAAGTGTGTGAAACATTCGCAAGCGGTTGTATGCTCTGTATGGAAGTTCTGCAGTTGATAGGCGCTGGGTGCATAGAGTTAAGGCTTCAGGAAGTGAAGTAATGAAGCTGCATGATCGGCCGCAGCCTGGGTGTCCTGCCACAGTCACCAGCCCAGATTGTGGCAGCGCGCCGATGACATTTTTCATGCGGATCGGCGTATCACAAGCTCGCAATTGGCATTGCAGCTTTCAGTCAGTAATGATAGTGCAATGGCATTTATTGACGCTCTGGGGTATTCGAAGGTATGTGCAAGATGTGTTCCTCGAAGTCTCACAACCGAGAACAAGTCTCCGAACCTAGGAGGCAATCGACAAATTTGGTTGGACTGTGTTCCCCCGCCCCTATAGTCCTGATTTGGTGCCGTCAGATTTTCATCTGTTTGGGCCACTGATGAATGCCCTGCGTGGGACAAAGTTTGAGCATGACGCGAGTTTGATTCGTTCAGTGAGAACATGGCTAATTGAACAGGACACGAGCTTGTACAGGGACGGAATCCATGTCCTTGTTTCGCGTTGGCGTAAGGCCGTAGACGTTGATGGAGATTATGTAGAAAAATAACACGTGTAAAGGAAACTTTCAGTTACACTGTGAGTGATTTTCATACATCTTGCATAAATTGTTTCACAGAAAAAAATGTGGGGCATTACTTTCTGAGCAACTCTCATACAATGAAATGGGAAAATAGACAAACTTATATAAATAGACCGTAACAAATGCACAATTAGAAACGAACAGACAAAATTAATTATTGAAGAAGAGAACAAAGGGGTTATACGTTTAATGATGTACTAGGCGAGTAAAATTAAAACACTTTGACCATTACGTAATTTACATTAAATTAGCACTTGATGCAATGGCGTACGCAGGATTCTTTCGGGGGCTCTTTCTTTTTGTTTCTTGGGTGTACTTGTAAAATTGAATAGTGCGTTCAGTGTTGCAGGAACGATTTCACTTGGGGGTACAAAATGTGTGTGTGTGTATATATATTTACTTATTTATTTACTTATTTATTTACTCAGAGTTTCAGATACAGTCTTATTTGGCCATTTTACACTGAAACAACATAAAGTAGAAACAAATAATAACAAAAGATAAAAAACAATAACAAGATGGGATAGATTTACATGTTCTTCGTCAGTAATATACAAAAGTTACGTTCTGGAAGGAATATATCTACATTCAGGGGAAGTTTGTTGTAGATTTCTGGGAGCCTGTAAAACAAGGAGCGTTGTAGAAGGGATAGCCTAGTGGTTGGGTTGTGGAAGAGTTGCAGGTTGCGCGTTAGCTTTTGGGGTACCCTAAGTGAGAATTCACTGATTAGGAGATCTGTTCTGATTTTGCCATGTATTATTTTGTATAAAAATTTCATGTCAGCTAGATCACGACGAAAGGATGGAGTGTGAATATTCAGAGCAGCCATGGTGTCTGATTTGGATACATGTCGAAAGGAAGGTATTCTATGGCGAACAATTGCAAGAAAGAAACTGAGAACAGAATCTATTCTGGTGAGATTGGTTTTTGAGGCCATTGCCCAAATTGGGGAACAGTATTCAAGGATGGGCGAGATGAAAGATTTAAAGAATAAAGCAAGAGATGATGGGTTTTGAATTTCGCTAAATCTGTAGAGAAGACCGAGAAGGCGCATGGCTTTTTTAGTGGTAGCAATAATATGATAATTAAAAGTGAGTTTTTCATCCATGATAATACCTAGGTCCTTTTGGGTGGAAACGTTTTGGATTGGTTTGTTTTCAATAGTATAAGTAGACACCACTTTGTTCTTTTTTAGGGAATAAGTAAGGAAAGAGCATTTCTGAGGGTTTAGTTCTAAATTCCACTGACGACACCACTTAACAAGTTCTGTGAGAGCACTTGATATATATATATATATATATATATATATATATATATATATATATATATATATATATATATATATATATATATATATATATATATAATGGCTTAGGAAATTTCATTTTAGAATAGGACACACGGATTTCCGATTTTTAAAGGAACATATATCTAAACGTATTTAGTATATTTTTTTATTTTATGGTAATTTTAAAAAATAGGTTTTAGAAACATATAAGAATTCCGAAATATAGATCTCGTTCTGGGTTTATTTCGAATGTGATGGAACGGAAATCATAAGTTTGTCATGTCAAAGTAGCGATCAAACATGCATCTATTCATATTAATGCAGCATACGATTATGGAGAATTCACCCCTCTGTCCTGAACCATCAAACCTCTGGTTATGAATGATACATTTCAACCAGGGATGATTATTACCAATCCACTGTATATGTAAAGTATATTATTAAATATATCATTTACAGTGTTCCAGCCCAGTTAAATTAAGTTTAGGGTCCATAGCTATAACTATACAAAAAATTCGTTATGCAATTTATGACGAATGTGTACAATATATGGGCCAGTGGGGCCAGAGCCCACCCAAATGTTTGCCGTGTTTTTGTTGTTACTATTATTATTATATTATTATTATCATTATTATCATCATATTTGTTATCGTGATTTGTGGTGTAGTGCTTGTTGAAATCAGTAAATAACATATTGAAGAAAAGTTAGGATGCGTTGTTGGTGGACATTACAATCATAATACATGGATTGGAGGATTTTTTAGATTTTTGGAGGTGAACTTATAATTCAAGTGTTTCAGCCCATCAAAAATTTTTGAAAAGTTGCCTCCCCTGATCATATCTATAGAGAGTCTCAACCTTAAAAGTCAGTATGGAAGTAAATGGAGTACTGTCCAATACATGAGTTGTGCCAATAGCTCTGTCCTTCTCTAGCACCGCTGCGTTGCCAGATGTTACAAAATTTACAAAATGTAAAAGTCATAAATTTCAAAAAGTGAAATCATTATCCTCTAGAGTTTTTTATGCTCTATTTACTGACGGTATTATATAACCTGTTATAAATTCATGTGATCTGAAATTTCCATAATTATGCAATTTTGCAAAACTCTTAATTTTTTTCTAGTAAATACTTCAAAAGTCATAAATATTAAACCGCTTGAACGAATTCGCCAGTTCTTTTTCTATGGGATCTAGGGTGTTTGTAGATATAATATTCTTCGCCTGATTTTGTATAATTCATCAAACCGTAACACGAAAAAGTTGGTTAGCGAGAAACTTTTCGGTTTGTCGCGATACATGTGTAAACCAAGCGAGAAAAGTGTTGACCATTGTTTGAAGTTATTTTTAGAATGCATTGTTACCCCACACCACCGTTATTTATTGCAGTGGTATTCAACCTTTGTTCTCCGCGTTCCCCTAAAGAAACTTTTCCACTCAAGCGTGTACCCCCCCCCCTTCCCCGAGTTATCCTTAATTCAGATTATACATAACTACATCTAAAATAAATTATGCAAATCATTACCTATGAAATAATACAGTTTTACTATAAAAAGGAGAATTATAAAGTAAATAAAGGAAAATTACGGGTATGGCAAAAATATATTATGAACTTTAATATTTCTTTCCTGTTAATGAGATGGCTGAGCTTATTTTCTGCACACCAGCTCCTCGATTCGTGGCTGAATCAGTAGTGAGTATCAGTGGTGATTCTGGATTCAGGCGATTTCTGTGTTTCGTTTTGATGGCTGTCAATGCAGAAAAACCCTGCTCACACAAATAAGTGGAGGGGAAGGGAAGAAGGCGTGTGATGGCAGTGTCACTAAGTTCAATATACTCTTTGCGTGCGTAACACCAGAACTCGCAAACAGACACGTTTTCGAATTTTATTTCAAGTGATCTATCAGTGGACATTTCCAGCAGACTTTGTTTTAATTTTACTGGAAGATTAGAGGAATTGATGGCGATGGTGGAAAACGGATTTGTAATCCAACCTTGTGTGTTATCGTCTTTCTGTAAAGTATTTCAAAAACTGTAACCTGAGATTTTCTAGGTGGAACTTGATTATTTCCAGAAGTTCACCAGCAACACTAACATAATTTTCTCCACAATATTCCAACACAGTTTGGAAAAACTGCAATATTTCCTTCGTTAACTCAATCAATCCAAAGTATTACTTTCTTATAAAATCCCTTCACTTTCTCACGGGCTTTAAAATATCTTTGTCGAAGCCTTGGAGTTGAAGATTGAGATCGTTAAATTTATCGAATATATCCGTCAAGTAAGCTAGTTGGCAAAGCCACTGCTCATCCTCAAAATACGTCACCAGATACGATTTTAATTTTGAAAGGAAACATTTTACCTCATTTTTCAATTCAAAAAGGCGAGTCAATAGGCGTCCTCGCGATAACCACCGCACCTCGGTGTGCATAAACAGTTGAGTGTGTGCGGATCCCATCTCATCGTACATTGTTTTGAAAATACGGGAGTTCAGTGCACGCGACTTCATTAAGTTGACTACTTTTCAGCGTTTCGTGTAAATCAGGAGTTATTTTTTTCGCGACCAAATTTTCTTTGTGTATAATGCAATGTTCCCAAATTATTAGAGGGTTCAAATCAGAGTTAGAATCCTTTAGTCTGGTCGTCGGTGGGGGGAGTAACATGAAATCCTCAATCGATCCCTTTTTATATTTACTTTGAGGAAAATGTGGACAATGAAATGCATATTTTCTTTGCTTCCCTTTATTACATTTTCAAGTTATCTCTGTCAGAAACAGTTTTCATTATTTATAATTATTTTAAATTGTGCGTACCCTCTAAAAAGTCTTTGCGTACCCCCAGGGGTACGAGTACCCCAGGTTGAATACCACTGATTTATTGGGCAATCGTAGTTTGTTTACGCGGGCTGTCTCGCGTATCAAATTCATTGCGCGCCGCCGAGGTTACATTACAATTCAGTTGCAGGCGCCCCGGTTCGTAGGAAGTGCAGTGTGAAAATTTTGGATTGCATGTAAGTTACATATTTCGTTTAATAATGGATAGAGAAGCTCGAAAAAGACTCAGTATTGGTAAACTTGGAGGTAAACAACGCATAATAGTTATGCGCGTGTTAAATTACTTTTTAAAGTCAATAAATATCAGCAAGGCGGGTTAGACAACGGCTGATGTAACGGAGTGTTCTGAACGTCTTATATACAGAATACGAAAGGAAGAAACCGAAGGTCCTCTCAGAACACCGGCAAGGAAGAAGTCAAAAATAATGGGGGAAAGAGAATAATGCCAGAACGAGAAAATATGTTGGAACCAGGGTCCATCAAGAGAAACAGATTTTTTGTAGGATGTAACGTTACCAGACGAGAACAGTAGTTACGCTTAAAGGTACATGAGCACACTTTGTTTCTACTTTATTTTCCGCAAAAAATATATCTTAATGTTTGCTTTTGCATTTATTTAATTCTGTTTATGTAAAGGATAAAACATTCAACGAATGAAGTAACAATAGTTGCGTGTATTACACAATGGTATAATGCAAATGTAAAATAGTAAATAGTTACTTCGAAATATAAACATTTACATGCAAATCTTGAGATAACTATCGTTTTTCCCAAAATGCATCAAATAGATAGATTTTGAAAATTTCCTATACAATATTAAGGTAGTAAATTTGTTGCAATCATTAGCGGTTAACAGCGACTCGATGTGCCTCCGTTAGTTGATCTGGCAGCTTCGCGCTTCATTTAACCCATACTGACTTTTAACGTTGAGACGCTCTATAGTCTGTTTTAGATACCATGCATTCTGTATTTCTCAGACTTTTGGTGTTTCACAAATACACTTCTATCGAATTCTAAAACTGGTCCGTGTTTTTTACCTATGTTGTGTTGGTTCAGCGTTTAATCCTGTTCGAGCGATTGTTGAGGTTTATAGCAATTTGTTGTGTCTTAAAAATATTAAGTCGAGATGGTTCCCGATCGACTCTTGAGAGGTCCAAGTTTGAAGGATTTGTAAAACATTTGACAAAGTAGTTATTTATAATGGAATTTGCTATACTTTACAACGCTTTGAAGCCAGAGATGGTCTACTGACTGCCACGCGGGAGACCTAGTTTCGATTCCCGGGGTGGGTAAACTAAGGTCAAATTTTTTAGTGCTTTGTCCCCGCGGTTCTGGGGCTAACCCAGCCTAAAATAATGGTAGTAAAAGCGCCTGGAGCGTGGTACTGATCACATCACCTCCAAAATAGCCGAGATCGAAAAATATGTGGGGCCCTACCCTCACATTCCCCTACATGTGCTTCATGGCATGGTGCAAGGTCCACTGGGAACTTCATCTTTACGACACTCTATGTACTGAAAGTACTGTAATTGTATATGCAAAACCGAAATCGTCCAGTTCTTAGTGCAAAGGAAGAAATTGCCATGGCTACTCTTGAAAGGTTGAAAACGATTGGTTCACCTTGTGGAAAGACGGTAGTTCAGGAGTTAGTCTTTCCACATGTAGTCTTATTTAATGCACATGCATGGAATTTAGATGATTCTGAAGTGTGTTTAATGGTGACATGTTAGGTGAACTTTAATGTAAAGGAAAACATAGGTGCGTCACTCAGGACCGGGTCAAGATTATTGAGGTGCCCGCTACTTTCTACCATGTCCCCACCCCAACTTTCTACTCCGGTCAGTGCGCAACACTGCGGTACCAACGGAAAGGGGGGCTGGGGATAAGCAAGTCTTTAGGGGGCCTTGCCATGTCCTTTACATACTTTAAACGTAGTAAATTGTCCAGCACCGCAGAGCAGAAAAAACCACCTGAATATTGTAAGGTTATTCGTTTTAAGTTATCTAAGATGCAGAAATTTTCGGTTAGTAAGTTCTGTCGAACAAGAGTGCCTACAGGGAGGAGGGGATTACGGCACAGGCTGCCCCGAGATTTCTTGGGGGGATTTTTTCCCTTGAAATAATATAAAATTCAACATTTATATATTTCCAAAATATATGTAATAATTTTACACCTTGAATTCATATTCAATTCATTAGATTAAGAAAAGAAAGTGTTTAAGGGTGTTATGGAATGGGGGAAGGGGAGAGAATTATCCAACTCTTACATATTAGGCCTTAATTGACACGTGGGTTCTAGGGGATTCTGAATTAAACGTTGGGTGGGGGGGGGGACAGTATCCAAATCTAGGTCTTAAATTATGGCGGGTATTGAGGGTATTGAGCATTAAATTGAGGGGGTATGCAATTCTTGTGTATTACTATTGTCTTGGACTGTTGTGGAAATTCTGGTGTGGAGACTGAGAACTATTTTTTGGAGGAGGCATTATCCACTCCTCAATACCATCAGCAAATGTAAAACTGGCATGGAAATTTTGGTGGTAGGATTGAGTATAAAATTTAAATGGGGAGATAGGAAGCTCTTGATAAAGTGCTAAATCTTAGATTGTCAAGGGATTTCTGTAGTGGGGAGAGAGTACGAACATTCAAATTCGGAGACTGTATTTAAGGATATGGTATCCATACGTTTTCGACCCCGAACGTGTCAAAAGAGAAGCTGGGAAATACTAAATATCTTGGGATCCTAAGAAAGTATTGACACCCCATTAAATTAATATTCTTGAAAGCCTGCAGAGAAATGGATGTAAAAATTATCTTGCTCGCTTCGCTCGCAGTCTTGTGTTGCGAGAATACGTGTTTGGGGCTCTATTGAAGTGAATGAGAAATTTTATACTATAGCTGCATTACAAGACATAATCGATATTCTCGATATTCTTTGATAACATCACTTCTTAAATATGTAATGCTTAGTGTTGGTATACTGCTTAATATAAAGCAGGTGCATAATTTGAATCAAAAATACATCGAATCCGTATTTCTAACTTCTTGTCACAGGGAAATACCTTAACAAGTTAAATTTGCACTGAAGATAAAATCCACGTAATTATTGTCATGAGCAGAGTTAGGATTTTTAGGTGCGCACCTTTTTTTCGTAGTTAAAGTGAGACTTCTCTGAAAGGACCCAGTGGGAAATGTTGCCTGAATGTGAGAATGGAGCTAATTTTTCAGCACCTTTTTTCCCCTTTTTTGATAACCTTTCCCCTTCCCTCCCTTTTCTGTGACATTTATCTATTTTCCCCCTTTTTCGTGTTCTTAATAGTTTTTCCTCCCCTTTTTGTGTCCTTTTACTGGTGTTGTTAAATATATTTCCTCAGCAAATCATTGAATTTTTATTTTCTTTTTTCGCGACACTTTTGTCTTTAATATGTTTTCACATTGTTAACTGAAATTGAATGTATTTAAACTGTGCCTGATTGTTGCCTATTTGAAATCAACAATGGAAAGACCGCTACTGATATGCACCAGATCGCCGTTATTTTTTTTAACATAGAAGGAAGAACGAAACGCAGTTTGGTATTGGAAGCAGTGAAGCAACAATGTGTTTCTGAAGTGGTGGGTTTCACGTTTCATGTGTGCGCAGTCGACAGATATTGTTTGTGGATGTAAGTTCCTTACCTGCTTCTTCACTCTGTTAGATCCTGTTAGTGCATGTACTTTAAAATGCTGAAAGTGCCCAGATCCCGATTTCTCAGTCTGGCTCAACAATTTAAGCACGAGTTCATAGAAAGTGATGGAACTGTTATTCGATGCATGGTTTGTGATATGGGAATCACATTAGATGAAAAACACCAGAGAGATAGCATCCAGCAACATATTTCCAGCTCTAAGCATCAAAAGAACAAGAATCTGCAAGGAAGTAAATCTCGACAGCCTCTCTTACGCAATGCATTTGAGCAGTGTTATTCCAAGAACCAAAATTTAAAGGAATTTAATGTTGACTTGTGTGCATCTTTTACACAGGAAGGGATTCCACTCAACAAGGTGAACCTTGAAGGGGTTCCTTGAAAAGTACACACGGTTGTCAGTGCCCGATGAGAGTTCATTAATAAAAACTATATTGAACCTGTGTATGAAGAAACTGTTCGTAAAATTAAGGTGAAATTGTCAGATTGCAATATAGGTGTCATTCTGGATGAGATGACAGACTCAATGCAATGATATGTTTTGAACATTTTGGTTTTTCCACTCACAGGTGAGGAAGTTAAGCCCATGTTACTAAACATGTATGAGTTGCAGAAAACCAATGCCAGTACAGTGATGCAGTCATTTATGGGTTTCTGTCAAAAACTGTAGCCCGGTGGAATTCAGTTCGAAAAAGTTGTTGTTGTAGTTACTGACCAGGTTCCCTACATGCTTTCGGCATTTAACCAATTGAAGCCGTTGTTCCCTAAGTTAAAGCATGTAACCTTTTTGGCTCATGCCCTTCATAGGGTTTCTGAATCTATTAGGAACGAATACAACATTGTAAATGAGTTCATATCTGATTTGAAGAAAATACTCCTTAAGGCCCCGAGTCGCATTCTTGCCTACAGATAAACTACCTGCCTGCCCCTGACACATTTCCCCATTATTACTCGCTGGGGATCATGGATTGAATGTGCTGCATTTCTGTGAAATTTTGAAAAAATTAAGGAGTTTGTGCTTTCCCTGGATTCAACCAACGCAGGTGCAATTTCCAAGGCACAGCAACTTCTCCTCCCAGACAAGATAGATGATTTGCAGAAAGAACTATTTTGTGTACATTTCTGCAAGTACCTGTTTACAGCCATCAAAAGCTTAGAAGAACAAGGCATCGAAAAGGAAAAACAATGGGATATCTTTACTACTGTAAGGGGGCAGTTAGATGGTTTAGCCAGAGACAAACTTGAGGCTAGTCTTGACAAGAATCTGGATGTTGTGGAATTTGCCACTTCCACAGAGTTGCCATTCCAAGTGAATACTAAGTTTGCCCCACTTGTTACTGTGGATGTAGAGAGAAGCTTCAGCTTATATAAAGTTATTTTATCTTCGAAAAGAAACAAACTCACTTTTAAAAATTTAGAAATGCTTAAAACAGCTTTGTGCTTTTCCCCGACTCTGGTGAATAACTGTAACACAACCTATGTGTGTGATGTGTACACAGTGAGTAATAGCTTAGACTAATAAAATAGGAGGGAAAGTTTTAATAAGTAGTATAATTATCAGCACCTTTTTTGCCCCTTTTTGGGTCTTATTTTAGCACCTTTTCCCTTCTTTTTTCCCAATGCAATTTCCCCCTAAAAATCCTAACTCTGGTCATGAGTTACTAAAATAATTATATTTCCCTCCAAGAAAACTGGGGGGGGGGGAACCGTATTATCGCCCTGAGCTTAAGAATTTTTAGCTATGGTTCAGTAATGTCTCGTGAAACAATAACTGAATCTGTCATACGGCTGGAGCATGTTATTTGGTTTGCTAGCTTTAAGTTTTTTAGAAAATCGAAAAATTAAAAAAGTATGGACAGTTTTAATGGTATTTCATTCAAATAGACATAAATTATTACGTAGCCTATTCATCCAAACTATTTTGGGGGGTGGGTGGTCTTGAGTGATGGGCACCCCTGTTTAAGGAGGAGGGACAGATCAAGTATAGTGTTCAGTAAAGCTAAGAAAAAGTTACTTTCGGTAGACATGCTGTATAATTAAATACTTTGTGGGGGTTACGATATGGTTTGAGGGCGCGATTGATATGATTTTGGGGGGAAGCATGACATGATTTTGGTGGGGGGATGCGTCATTGGCCTTGGGGGGGGGGGGGGACGGGTACCTCTGCTTTTGAATGCTCCATATCACAGCTGAACATTAGCCCCGTCTACTTCGCTGCACATTTTGACACTCGTTGTAGTGCAGATGTATCCCGGTGTCAGGCGGGTGCAAGGAAATGACGTTCGACCGAGTAGACGAATATCGGAGTTCAAGTTCAGAATATTCAACAAATGATTGCTGCTTTAAACGTTTACTTGATTAGTTAGCACGCACCACGTGATCATACACCACACGCTACACCGTTCCAGAACGTAGTGCAAACGGTGCAGACACCAGATCGACGAAGTAGACGAGTCGGTGCTGCAACATGTAACCAACTAGATGCATCAGTTCAAAGAGAGTCAAAAAGTGCAGCGAACTTAACGAGGCTATTAATTTCTTTGTAATCGCGAGGTTTCTCTTCCCTAGCTCTGTGGTGTGGAACCACTACTTGAGATTGTATTGTGCGTACATATGAGTTTCGAGGTGAAACTGGTCTTACTAGAAGTCGAACACGGTGGAACAAGAGATGAAAATCCCGTGAAGAGAACGAAATTAACATTTACTTTGGAGATCATAAAACCTGATTTGCTTATTTAACCACCACTCCGTACCCAAACAAACGTATTACAAACTGATAGCAAAAGAAGGGCAATTACAGAAATATTGTGACACAGGTATTGGTCCATCATTCCCAGTTGAATCGTCTCTTCAAACAGGTCTCAAAAGTGACGTCAAAAGTTATATGTACATGATTTTGCAGAACTTATGTATGAGAAGCGTAATGCAATTCTACCTAGTTCACCATAGGTATACAAATCTCCGTGGCGGAGTGGTTAGCACAGCTTCGAATATCCACCTGGGCATGGCTGTTCTTCGTGAGTGTTCTTCATCAATATCAACCTATCATCATTCATACTCATCGTCGCGATTAGCCAAAAGTTGCATAAAAATGACAGTAAATAAGAAAAATAAAATCTTTCCAGGGGTGTGTGCAGTGCTCGAAGTGGAAAATGTTCGCCCCCTCCAGCTGTCTCATTGTCACCATGTTAAGCCATAGGAGCGAGTCATCTCCCGAGGTAGTCCAAGTCTCGACCAAACATTTTCCCAGCTAGAAATTTCTACGTATTTCAAGCGCTGGACTTGTGTGTGTGTGTGTGTGTGTGTGATGTGTGACTCAATTCGCCACCAGTGATCGAAGGTCACTGAGAATATAGCTCTGAATGAATGTCGTTGTTCGAATTATGAACCATGCAGCCGGTCCCGGCCGGATAAGGGAAACGTGAGAAAGATTGAGCGAGCACTCAAGCATGTGTGTGTGTGTGTGTGGGGTGTGTGTGTGTGTGTGTGTGTGTGTATGTGTGTGTGTGTGTGTGTGTGTGTAGATGCGGCACTGACTCCGGTCCTACTTTCCACCTTCCTCCAATAAAATGCATAACTATGTCATATATTTGCGGTTTCATAATAATAATAATAATAACCAAAATTTTAAAATACTTAAGTTTTGCTGTTAAAGAACACGTTTATTGAAGGTATGTGTTTAAAAATACATAACAGTGACGTGCGGTGACCTCGGCTAGGAGTAGCAACTGATTATGGGAAATATTTGAACCTATCGCGCACCCCTCCCCCCCACACACAAACGTGTAGATTACAGTGTTGTTTTAATAAAGACGAAATAATTTTGCGTACTTCGGTGGAAGGAATTTGCACCAACCTGAATTTGATTTGCAAATGCCTGAAAACTGATTTTTCACTTCAAAAATTAAACATGACTTGAAACTAACGTTTAGTATATAGTATAAAAGATGAGATCTTGCCGTGGCAAATAAATGTAGAAAAAATATATTAACCAAATTCAAACTTTGAGTAACTGAAAATATTTTGGATAGCTTTTTGATTTTCTTCACACATTGGCTACATTTGCACACAAAGGAGCGAACGTAAAGATCATAGTCGCACAAAAGAGGGATTATGGGGAGCTCGAACTTAATTTTTTTTAAATAAGAGCATTATCATCATTTTGCCCCATTTGGTAGCAATCATGGCATTCAAACAAACACACACAGACACGAGAGGATTTGTGAGAAAGCGCTCTTTGAAAATAATAAACATTTGCAAATTCAGAGTACAGCATGAATGTTTGTTTAAGACTGTTCTTCATTATTTCCATGAGATACACTATAGACAAAAAAGAATCGCCCCCTAGTGCTAAAATTTAATATTTTCTCTCAAGCAGTATGTTTTATTTTTGTTGTAATTATTTTGACAATTGTACATACTGTACGTAATTTTTACATTTTCTGCTATTTTACTTACTCTAACAATGAAGGTAATAATGAAGAAATCAACAAAGAAAGCGGTTAGTTGATTAAATTGTTAAGCTTTATGGCCTTTATTGTCTTCCACTATTGTTTAGTTACCTTTGTTTGGTCTGATGTATAGTTCAATTGTTACATTTGTTTAGGGATTGGTTTCATAACCTCGCTGAAAGGTTTCTTGATCACAAGTCTTCCTTCTTGATCACAGCGTATCACCAAACCTAATTGCAGTACAATAATGTAGGATTTCACCTCTTTGCCCGAAGTCAGTATTTCGTATGTCCACCTTTTGCTTTTCGCAATGCTTGAAGTCGACGAGGCATGCTAGCAACTAAAAGGGAAAATGTTTCAGAGTCAATTTCTCGGTACCAGATATTAACAAGTGCCTCAATGATCTCCCGTCGATTACAGCTTTTCTTGTTCAGGAGACGTATTGTCATTATGTGCCATAAATTCTCTATTGGGTTCATGTCCGGTGAATTGGGTGGCCAAAATAATGTTCGAACTCCCAGCTTTCTACCCATTTCGATTTACTGTACTTTGTGTGAGCAAGAAGGAAGACTTCTGATCAAGAAACCTTTCAGCGAGGTTATGAAACTAATCCCTAAACAAATGTGACAATTGAACTATACATCAGACCAAACAAAGGTAACTAAACAATAGCGGAAGGCAATAAAGGCCATACAGCTAAACAATCTAATCAACTAACCGCTTTCTTTGTTGATTTTTTCATTATTACCTTCATGGTTAGAATAAGTAAAATATCAGAAAATGTAAAAATTACGTACAGTATGTACAATTGTCAAAGTAATTACAAACAAATAAAACATACTGCTTGAAAGAAAATATTAGATTTTATCACTAGGGAGCAATTCTTTATTGCCGCGGAGTGTATTTAACCAATTTTATTGTCGCGAGTAAGTTTTGAAAACCAGAAAAGTTATGTGAAATGGGAAAAATGCAAATTGACACAGCGAGATAATTAGTAAGAGGTTTTGTGTAATTTGCACGTTAATGTTTATTTTGCCTCTTGTATACTTTTCCATTTGAACACTATTTCACTATAAACCTCGTCACACACACACACACACATTTCTGATGGTTATGCATATCAACATACATATGGCAATTGGGTGTCAAAACTGGGTGTGTGTGTGTAAGAACTAAAAACTGGTGGGGGGGGGGGGACAGAAAAGTTTACTTTCTCTTGGTAAACATTAAGAGACCATATTGCCGGGGAAAAAGTGGGGATCCCTCCTAATTACCTCCACTGATTAGCTCTCGTAATTTCGGATGAGTAGTTTGTATATTTACACACATAACCCAAAACGTGTCAATTGACACATACATTTTGATTTCAATAGCACGTTAACGTGCATAAACTGCAAATGATGCACCTTTTAGTGTGTCAAAATACACATAGGAATGTATTAAAGGGTATTTTTACGAGATGAAGTTCTGTGTGATGCACTATAATGAATCAATTTGGAAGATCAGACAAGATCATTTAGAAGATAACAAACGTTCACTTTTAATGCATCAATTGACACAGGTAAATGTGTTATTTCGTTATCTTCGAAATGATCTTGTCTGATCTTCCAAATTGATGCATTTTAGTGCATCACACGAAACTTCATCTCGTAAAAATACCCTTTAATACATCCCTATGTGTATTTTGACACACTAAAAGGTGCATCATTTGCAGTTTATGCACGATAACGTGTTATTGAAATCAAAATATATGTGTCAATTGACACGTTTTGGGTTCTGTGTGTAGACACAATTCTACTGTTGTTGTATTGTTTTTACGTATTATAATTACCTTCTTCACAGAAGAAGAAATGTTTCCAGCAATTTTTCAACAAAATATGGGGGTGGGGAAGTAGAAATTGAAATCTTCTGTTTTACTTTCGACGGTGGTCTCACTCTACTTGAAACCGGTCAGGCGATCTAAAAGTCTGGTAGAGTACACTCTGTCTCAGGAATCTATGGAGCAAAGTCATGCATAACGGTAGAAAAAGGGAGAAAGCTAGTTGGCGGAACAAAGCAGCGCGTGCTGCTGTAAACGGCTGATATTAGTCGCTTTCCGATCTCCATGCATTCGCTTCCCCTCTCGTGCGTTCATTGGGAGAACCCTCTCTTGTGCTTTGCGCAGAGAACTTATTTTCATTCGCATGCTCCAGAGATTCCCAGGACAGAATGTAGCTCCTTCCAGCGTGCCTTCTGATAGTACCGAGAGATGAGAAGTGCGTGAACTGTGCCTTCGAGAAGACGATATTACAATTTGAAAATAATTAGAGATGTGAGATTGATTGACCTATCGGTGATAGACTCGCTACTCTTCAGTGCACATCACTTCTACATAATGAAATAAATATAACAGTAATCTCAGCTTAAATAGCTGCATGATTTTGAATATACTTATTATGTTATGCAACAGTAACTTAAATTAATTCTTGTCAACAATAAATCCAAGTCTTTTAAAAACAAATAGCCACGCACCAAGTGGAGGCGTATAGTGGTCCGGATCCCATTTTAAACTGAAGGTCCAGTCCAGATTAGTCTATCTGTGCATAAAGTGTGCACTTAAAACAAAAACTCAAGCTCATTTAAACGTTGCAACACTTTAAGAATGAACTGAACATCAAATTTTTTAGGTTTATTAAAATTTTCAAGTTAGTGTAATTTTTATTAACCTCCGAATTAATGAGCAACTTTTATGTTTCACGAACAGTTATTTAGCAAAATACTCCTGGACGCTGTTTTTATGGCATAGAACTTTTTGACTCTGCCTCTCTTCAAAGTTAGGTCCCAACTTACGCTCTTGCGCGATACTCAAGCCTATCTCCTTCATGTCTTATACGTTAAGCAATGAAGCAACAAACTACATCCCCCCACCTCCACACTTCCTTCATAATAAAAAAATATTATTAGTTTCCTTCTCACCCATAAAAAGGTGCCTGTATGGCCAGAGGCCATTTGCATTAAGATAGAATATATTATACACAGGGGCGTAACATACAGGCAAACGGGGAATCGCAATGCGGACGCGCCCGGGACCTAAGAGGGTCCGAAAAAGACTTTTCGTATTTCTCATGTGAAACACTTGCACCATTTTTCATTTTTACCCATTTAATCTTATCTTGAATAAAAAGCACCTTATTTTTTGTTCTTTCTTTCTGCACTTTACCTTACACCCCCGATATTAATCCTGCGTTAGCCACGTTATTTTCTGTAACATACATAGGCGCTTGGGGCACACCTGTCTCTCAGCCCATCGGCCATCTTTAAGATATGAAATACTCCCTGAATTTTACTGCGCATGCCTGCTCAACGTTCTTGCTTTGTTTTTCTTCTAAGATCAGCTGCAATTTTCTGCTACACTTTCTTAAGTGGTGTGCACGCGCCTAAGAAGCAGTGTAATATTCACTTTCCTTACTAACACATACCTATGTGTCCTCTCCTTCCTCACTAACCACTTCCGTATAACATTTGAATCTGCTGTGTGCTGTCTCTTTCTACGCTTTGATATTTTCCTGTTACGTATGTCCTCCCACCATGCGACTGATATATAACTGATTTATAATATTGCATGGGTTAGAAATACAACAGAACAACATAGAGGAGCTTAGAAGAAATAGAAAGAATGAACGTTGAGCTACACAAAAGCACCCATGAGCAATATAGTTCACAGTGTTGCAATATCGCAATGAATATCGATGGGGGACACTGGTAGCCCATGCACTTAACGGGAGGCTCCTCGTTGTGTAAATGCCGAATCCAAATTTATGATGGTCCAGCTTGTATACTCAGGATTTATAATGGGGTTAAGACGAGAATTGCGGGAAAATAGAAAACGGGGAAATACATTCACTGGGCAGCCCGTAATTTAAATCTAGTTTTGAATAAAATCACTGAAGTAAGACTGTTTTGTGAAACAGTAGAAAAATTGTACCAGTTTATTTATTCAAAGTGGAAAATGATGGAACTGTGGTTTTGGGTACAGTTGAGAAATTTTGTCCAACTCCGTGGTCTTCTAGATTTCAACCAATCAGATCATTACTTTATGTTATGCTATATCGACGTATCAAGAATAATATTAGAATCTAAAATCGGGGATGAAATATGTCACTCTGTCATTGAACAAAAAATTCTAGACATGTTTGAATTTATTATTCAAATAGTGATGCAAACAAAAGTAGTTGACACAGTTCATGTGTTCTGGTATCCCAAGTTCTGGAATCAGAAAATGTCGACATGGAAAATGCTTCGTTTATTAATTACGCGAAATAAACGTAAGAAGGGACATTGCCATATGTATATCGTGTTGTAAAATTTGTGCAAGTTATTTAAAACTCTGGAGAGGTCCATGAGAAAACGAAGAAATCATATGCACTGACCTCAAATTGCATACGCTAGAATTCTCAGTCTGAAAAAGCGAAGATCTAAACACTAGAGCAGTGGTTCTCAACCTTCGTGAAACCGTGGCCTGATGATAAATTCTTTATTTAAAAGTCATTGCCCGGATCCCAAGAATTTTCTTCTTAAATATCTTTCCAATATTTAAAATTTTATACTTGAATTAACATGTATCCTTGAAATTAAATACTGATAAATAAATTCTAGCATAATCGTAAAGAGTAATAATAGTTCAATTACGTGTAGGTTTCTTGACTAATATAAAAATATGGATAACGTCGTCTCCATGAAATTAAGCGATACCTGGTGGAGGCACATAGTGGTGAGGATCCCACTTTAAACTGAAGGTGCAATCTTGATTAGTCTATTTGTGCATAAAATGGACTAAATAAACAGACTCTCGCAGCTCAAATATGAAATTAGGATTATGTTATTTTATTATATTATGTTATGTTAACCACTTTCAGCAGAACCTTTTCCTGCCCAGTATAATTGATACCAGGGCCCGGTACCGGGTCGTGCCCACCGGTTATGAAACACTGCACTAGAGTACCTTACAAGGTTCACTGATCTATTTTTTGGACTATTGACTATTTTGGACATGCGATGACTGTTTCACACAAGAGCAGTCATGTTCTAGATGGCCAAAGCACAAGCTCTTTACGGATACTACTTGATGTTGAAGGCAAATTACATCCGAAAACTGCCCCAACAAACTTGATATAGCCGAAAAAACGTTGTGTTTGAATCTTAAAACATTGTACATATCGATACTTTATTACATCAACAAATTAGAGGTTCAAATATGTAGGTTGGGCTACACTTACATTAATAATACAAGTCGAACCTGTTCCTGTGGATTATCATAGATTGCAATATATTTTCCTTTGACACCTCCTGTCGTATTCAAAAGAAGAGAAAGCAACTACTCACTTGCCTCATCTTTTTAGAAAGAGGACTCTCCGTCTAGGTTTTTGGGCTGGCACGTTCAGCCTTGCAAAACTGGAAGCAGAAACCGTAAAACCCAAGCGGTAGGGGTGGGAAGGGGGTGAGATGTAAAGATAACCGAAAACGACCGATATTAGTGCGGAATCCATAGTTTTCGAGGTCGCTAAAATAAATTGTGACACTCCCAATGCCGTTCAACTCCAAGACACCCCTGTGGTGCGGGTGGGAAGGGGGTGACATGTAAAACGACCGATATTAGCGTGGAAACCATAGTTTTCGGGGTCGCTAAGATGAATAGTGACACTCCCAATGCCGTTCAAGTCCAAGTTAATTTTACACGATAGTTAGAATTCATTATTTTCCTCTCTAATAGAAGATTGGGATAAATAAATACCCGGGCAACGCCGGGTTATCAGCTAGTCTATATACGTTTAAAATGGATGTATGTATGGCATGTATGTTTGTTCCGGTATAACTCTCGAACGCGTGGAGCGATTTCAACCAAACTTGGTACACGTATCACCTACAATCTAGAAAGAGATACTAGGGTGGGGGTGGAAAGGGTGATATATAAAAATAATGGAAACCGACCGATATTAGTGTGGAATCCATAGTTTTCGGGGTTGCTAAGATGAATAGTGACAGTCCCAATGCCATTCAACTCCAAGTTCATCACCTATCGGGATGTGGGGGGTGAGAGGGCGTAAAAAATAAAATGTCAAAAATGACCTATATTAGTGTCGAATCCATAGTTTTCGGAGTCGCTAAGCTAATTGGTGACATTCACGATGACCAAATTTGGTACACATGTGACTTACAATCTGGAAAGAAATACTGTGGGGTAAGACACCCCTGGCACCCCTAGGGGTGTTGTCTAAAAGCTGTGACATGTAAAAATAATCGGAAACGACCGAGAATAATGTGGAATCCATAGTTTTCAGGGTCGTTAGGATGATTAGTGATACTCCCAATGCCGTTCAACTCCAAGACACCCCTGGCACTCTTAGCGTTGGGGTGGGAAAGGAGTGACATGTGAAACAACCGATATTAGTGTGGAATACATAGTTTTCGAGGTCGCTAAGATAAATAGTGACACTCCCAATGCTGTTCAACTCCAAGACACCTCTGGCATCCCTAGGGGTGGGGGTGAGAAGGGGTGACATGTAAAACGGCCGATATTAGTGTGGAATCCATAGTTTTCGGTGTCGTTAATATGAGTAGTGACACTCCCAATGCCGTTTAACTCCAAGACACCTCTGGCACTCCTTGTGGTGGGAGTGGGAAGGGGGTGACATGTAAAACGACCGATATTAGTGTGGAATCAATAGTTTTCGGGTGGCTAAGATGAATAGTGACACTCCAAGTTCATTTTACACTATAGTTAGAAATATTAAATAAACAGCTTAATTTTTCATTGCTTTCCACTGAATCTCGTTTGAATCTCACTGGCTGCTGTGTTCAAATACTGAATTCTAAAATAGCTTTAGGGACATTCTGAAAGAAACACTGATCATTACCTGTATATCGCTTTGGTGATCGTTTTTACCTAGGAGATGATATATGCTCGATATCTTGTTGGGCAAAGAGGAAATTTGGGGGTTAAGCGCGGTTTCGGCGCCCTGGTGTTCATTGTTATCTTGATCCTTATCTTTTAACTTTTAACAAAATAGACATGCAAGGTGGCTTACATAAACTTTATGTATTTAGCCACTATTTTTAGTAATTTGGTAAATAGTTAGTACAACTAAAGTAAATACATCGAGGTGTTGTGCTGTTGCAGGTGTTAGTTGAAGTCAGGCGTTACGTAATTTCCCTCCAACAGTTGTAGAACACATTCCACATCTCAACAAATAAATATTAAAAGTAAACTAGACTGCGTGGCGTGTAGCCCATTGAGTGTCAATTTCTGCCAAGTGACTCTTGTGGACAGAATATCGATTCCCATCGCCGATGTTACCTGGTTATTTAGAACGTGATTCTCTACTTCTTCTTCTTTTTTTTTCAATTCCTTCCCAACTTACCTCACGATGTCACGTCACGTCAAAATTTCTGTGGTCTCACAGGGTACAGAGCTGCGGGCCTCTCGTACCAAAGGCAGGAGCACTAACCATTCGCCTCAGTTTCCTTGAGCATGTATGTAAACTTTTCCTTGAAAACTTCACTCATTTCAATTTTGTTAACACTGAAGTGGTCTCGAGGATTGCAATAGTAATGCTCCAGCTGTTTGCAACACTGTTGACTTTTGCTCCAAATGCAGATTTCTGGAACATTCTAGTAACTATGTTCGTTCAGCATTTATTTGAAAAAGATCAATTGTTAACTTGTTGTAAATCTCACATATCAGTGGAGCACAATGGTGACATGAGCGTTTTCGGGCATGTAGTATTTACTACATGTTTCTAAAAATCTGTTATAGATGCTTTGTAAAACCGGATGAATTTTCACAAATAATGGGTAAAAACTATAATATTCTATGGATCACAATGGTGATCCGCGCGATCACAGACGTGTATTTTTTCCTCGCGACAACTGCGGTGTTTAACTACTTACATTACTTCTGCTACTAAATAAGACACAAACATCGTAAAACTTTCAGATCTTGGATCCGCACATATTAAGTCAGGGCCA
Organism: Lepisma saccharinum; assembly: GCF_977018435.1. Lineage (NCBI taxonomy): Eukaryota > Metazoa > Arthropoda > Insecta > Zygentoma > Lepismatidae > Lepisma > Lepisma saccharinum. The sequence continues at coordinate 87,777,361 of NC_139230.1, forward strand.
AAAGCTAAAATTTCAAAATTCCCAAAATTTTGAATATTTCATTCAAAAAGTTTCCAATCATCAATTTTGTTCCACTTTTTTATATTTCCTAGCTTGTACTCCCTCAATATATTTGCAGAATTTGGTGAATGTAAATTTCCTTTTAAGGACGAAATTAATTCTAGAAAAAAAAAAAACCGTTGGAAAATATTTCTGTAGGGAGGGATAACTTATCAATAGATTTAACAAAGGGAAATGTTCAACTCGAGATATCAAAATCACATTTCCAAATGCAAATACTAAATTGATAAATTATATATATTTTGAACAGAAAACATAGCACGTACATGTTCAAATAAATATTTACAGTTGGCAATGTGTAATGAACAGCTCGTACTTTATTTTTAGAAATGGGACCAATACGAATTTCAGATAAAGATTTTCAGATTTTTGGGTGAAATTAACACTAACGAACAAGAGGGTCATTATTTCTTCTTCTTTCAATTATATTGAATTTTTGAAAATACACAACTGTAATATAGCATCAGTATTAACTAACTAAGTAACTAACTCTCTAGCCTTCTTAAACCCGAAGGTTCATGGCTGCAGCAACACAGGCCTTCCATCTGTCCCTATCTTGAGCAAGATCTATATACTCTTTTCCATCCCTACCGATTTCCCTTAGGTCCATCTCGACGTTGTCCCTCCATCTTCGTCTTGGCCTTCCTACAGGCCTCTTACCATCAGGTTTCCCAACAAGAATCTTGTAAACTCCTCTTTCCTCTCCCATTCGTGCCACATGGCCTGCCCACCTAAGTCTTCTTGATTTAATTATTCTAATAATATCTGGACATGAATACAAATTATGTAGTTCTAAATTATGTAACCTTCTCCACTCACCTGTCTCCTCATCCCTTTTAGGTCCAAATATTTTCCTAAGGATCCTATTTTCAAATACTCTCAATTTATGTTCCTCTTTCAATGTAAGGGACCAAGTTTCACACCCATATAATGCTACAGGCAAAATTTCTGATTTGTATATTTTAACTTTTAGTTTCTTAGATATTAAACGAGAAGACAACAGTTTATGAAGAGAGAAGTAACATGCATTTCCTGAATTAAGCCTACTTTTTATTTCCTCTTTAATATAATTTTCATTTGTTAATATTACTCCTAAGTATTTGAATTTGGAAACTGTTTCAAACGAGTTGTTATCAATAATTAGATTTTGATTATTACCTAACACTTGGTTTCGGCCTGTAAGCATATATTTAGTTTTCTTTTTGTTAACTTCCAAACCTATCTCTTTAGCAGTTTTGAAAAATATTTTAGCATTATTCTTAATTGTATTCACATCATCCCCCAGTAAGTCTACATCATCTGCATATGCTAACAACTGAGTCACACCATTTAATTTTAGTCCTTCTTTAGTTTCGTTTACCTTCCTAACAGCATATTCTAAGGCAAAATTAAAGAGCAATGGAGATAATGCATCTCCTTGTTTTAACCCATCATGAATTGTAAATTTGTCAGACACATTAATACCCACACGAATTTTACTTTCTGTTTCAGTGGTGCATATTTTTATCATACTAACAAGCTTCTTAGGTATTCCAAACTCTACTAATATATTATATAATTTATCTCTTTTGACCGAATCATATGCTTTTTTGAAATCAATGAATAGCTGATGGACATTTCGATTATATTCCCACTTTTTTTCAAGTGTCTGTCTGATGTGAAAAATTTGATCTGTAGTTGATCTGTTGCGTTTAAATCCACATTGATAATCACCTATAATTTCATTAGCATATGGGGTCAGTCTTGTTAAAAGAATGTTAGATAATATTTTATATGTTGTTGAGAGTAGAGAAATTCCACGGTAATTATTGCAGTTCATGTTATCACATTTTTTAAACACAGGAACAATTATGGATTCTTTCCACTGTTGAGGGATTTCTTCTTTATTCCATATTAAACAAATTAATTTATGAATTTGACATATTAATGAATTTCCACCATATTTAATTAACTCAGCTGGTATTAAATCAATGCCAGGTGCTTTGTTATTCTTTAGCCTTTTAATAGCATCTTTAACTTCAGTCAAGTTAGGTTCTGGAACTAAAGGTTCTGCTGTGTGTACTTCATTCACTTGTGATTTATCTCCTACATGGACATTTAAAAGGTCATTAAAGTAGTTCTTCCATCTATTTAGAATATTGCTTGGGTCAGCAAGAAAATCACCGTCTTTATCTTTTATCAAGTTTACTTTAGGTTGCCACCCCTTTCTAAACTCATTTACACCTTTATATAAATCTCTGATATTTTTATTTTTGCTGTTTGTTTCAATTTCGTTAATTTTGCTTTTCAAGTAATCTCTATTTTTACTTCTAAACTTGCGGTTAACTTCTCGCTTTATTCTATTATAATTGTTTAGATTTGTATCATCAGAGTTATTTAACCACCTAAGTCAAGCCTGATTTCTTATTTCTATTAGATTATGACATTCATTATCAAACTATGGCTTACTTTTTCTCGGTTTATGGTATCCTATACTTTCTTTAGCTGCTGATTCTATTGCATTACGTATGTGCTCCCAATTCTTATTTACGTCTGTTTCATTTATATTTTCATCATCATTTAAATCCTGCAAAACATCAAATCTATTTGACAGTTTAATTTGGTAATCTTTCTTAATTCTTTCATCAGTAAACTTTCCTGTATCAAATTTTAGAACTTTTAGATTTTGTTGCTTATGATTTATCACTGAGAGTCTTTCTCTTAATTTAGCAATTACTAAATAATGGTCACTGGCACAGTCAGCACCTCTATGTGTACGAACGTCAATTATACTAGTATGCCTTCTCTTATCAATGAGAATATGATCTATCTGATTATGAGTTTTACCATCTGGAGAAGACCAGGTATATTTATGGATATCTTTATGTTTAAAAGTGGTACTTTTCACAATTAAATTCTTTGAGGTTGCAAAAGTAATCAATCTTATACCATTATCATTACTTAATTCATGAAGACTTTCTTTACCAATTGTGGGTTTAAATGTCTCTTCTTTGCCAATCTGTGCATTACAGTCACCTAACAGAATTTTCATATCATACTGAGAAAATTTATCAAAGACCTGTTCTAACTCTGTATAAAATCATCTTTAGTATTATCATCTTTATCTTCCGTTGGTGCATGTATGTTTATTAAAATAATTTTACACCACCTACCCTGTAAAACTGCATATGATATCCTATCATTAATAAATTCTACTGTTTTAAGAGCCGAGATAATTCTATTATTTATGAAAAAGCCTGTTCCAAAATTATGATTTTCAGTACCACCATAGAAAAAAGTATAATTTTTAGTTTTACAATTCCCTTCTCCTGGCCACCTAACTTCCTGGACGGCTACTACATCTAATTTATACTTAACTATCTCATTAATATATATCTAATTTATTTGCATGAGCGAAATCATAAGTATTGTGAATTTAAAATTCGAAACTTGTTTTTCATATTTAGAAAACTCAGAAATAATATCTAATAGCCTGATTACAATATGGAAAAGAATCTTGAATTAAAATTAAAAACTATTACAGCTAGAGACCTGTAACAAAATTTTGAAAATTAAACATTCATGAAACAACCAGTTTAGTTGTGGTTTGGCTATTTTACGTTCACTTTTCCACCTCTTGGGTTAATCATGGGTGATGGAACATACACAATGATACAACCATGTCTGACCAGTGTTCGAACCTGGACCTCTATCTTGGTAGAGCATTATATTTACCACTTAGTCAACGGCAACTCTGACTCCATATGAGTTGTCAATTTCGGACAACTTATTACCAATAATTTTTGTGTTTGGGCCAATGAGGATGCACATTCCAGAAAATCTGTAGATACCAACCAGATTAACCTCGTCGAATAAAGTAAACTTACATGCACTAAATACTGTAAATGCAGGTAGGCTCTGGCCATCACGAGCTGTTGCGCCACATGCTATTAATATTATTATTACATACACTAAATTAACATTTTTAATAAAGTTTGGTAATATTATGATAAGGATCTATTTGATTTTTTACACGAAACTACACAGTTTTCCCTGAGGCACGATAAATCTGACAGGATGGGAAGGAATAAAGAGCGTTGGCCTCTTTTCAATATACCCTCACCCCCGTCCTCTGCCACTGTTTAATACAGTGAAATTCTGTGGTGAATTGAAGCATGTACGCACGTCAAGCAATTCAGCAGTAAATAGGTACACTTGTTGACAAACTAACAGCGGAATTGCATATTCTCATGCGAGAAAAATGCAACATCTTCCAAGTTATTTTATTCAAGTACTTAATGATGCATCTAGGTAATTTATTGTAAAGGGTTTACGAGGTTTCGAAGAAAATACTTTGTACTACACTGAAATAGCAGTTATGAAATGTAGTGCAAAACTGATTCAGACATCCCAACGTATCTCTGAAAGTTTTCAAAGTTATAGTTCCATTGTTTGAGCAAATTTCACAGCCTTACGTATAGAGTTCCCACATTAATTGAATCGTTTATTTCAGAAACCCCCTATCGATACATTTCTCGAATGATAATTAGAGAAAGATCATCCACCCACTGCGTGAGAAGGTTGTGAATCCGCCACTGCTTTTAAGTACGTATATATAAAGTGCTCATTTACATAAATACTCGACAGGTTAACACATACCAAATAACGGGGGTTCCGGGTTCGAATCCAGGCCTAAGAATGGAGGTTCTTTGTGAGTGTTCCTTCATTAATTTCATCATATCATCAGTCATCCGAACCACTATGTGCCTTTACTAGGTATCGAACCCGGGACCTCTTGATTACAAAGCTACGACGAAAAAAAACGAGACTATGTACGAGTGTACATTTATACAATCGTTCCTCTTTCAAAAACCCATTTTTTTATCTTCGATTAAATTCATTGGAAACTACAACACACAAATTGCACTTTCCCCACACATTTTCTCACTGAATTAGCAGCCGACACAATCCCACATACGTGTAGATCAGTGATATCCCACTTATGCGCTATTTATGTTGAACCAAAACACACAAGGTTGTTTTCGAGTTGTTCTCGCGTATATAATTCCTGCTTCACTGTTCATCAACGCTGTACCTTGCAATCATATCTAAATACAGGAGATACTAGATTATTGAGTTCTTCTTTGGAAAATATAACCAAGCTAATCCAAAACTGTTACAGTATTTTTTCGAAAACTTTACATCTAACCTGAACAACAGCTATATGGCCGATGACAGACATTCACACCCCGCATGAAATATGTGCGATCAGAAGCCCATCAACTACTATCAACTAGCACTAATAGCAGTGACGACGTCAGAAGGGGACAGGAGACGGGGGCAAAGTTTCTTTGTTTCAAGTTCACTTTATGCTGAGATGGGCTAGTTAGAACTGGACCTGCAGTTTAATGTGTCTACCGGGATCGAACCCTGGACCCCTTGACTCCATGGTGACAGCGTTACCACTGCGCGATGGAAGTGGCGATGGCGAACACCTCCCGGCCCATCGGATCTCTTCCCCCATCAGCATCAAACAAGAGAAAACAGATGCTGCTCTTTTAGCCAAATTGTGCGTTTTTGTATGGTGTACATGCATACTAAAGGTTTCTGTCCTCTCCGATAATATTCCTACCCCTTCTGTCTCCCTACTCAGTTTTTCCTTATACCGTCACTGAGCTATGGGCATTGCAGGAATTTTGAAAGGAGGAATCGCGACGTCGATATAAAATAAATTAAATAGCAGCAGCAGCAGTATCATCGATTATAATTTTTAATATAAATTATTCTTAATGACAATTTCTTATTGCTTTCATTACCAATATATTCTTGATTAGACTGTTCTACTGCAGTCTCGTTTTCGGCAAAATATGACATTGGCCCCTTTTGATCCATTAGATTAATTCAATTAAGGAAGCTCATAAAGGTGGTAGGGAGAGGAGACTGGGAAGCAGTGTGCGAATGAACTGGGGAGATGCCGGGGATTTCACCCACAAAAAAGTTTATCTACGGCAAAAGAACATTATTTTTATCTCTGTCAGGGATGTTTTTATCCCATCAAAAAAAGATTGAATTTGAAGCATATCGTATACCATTTCTTAACTATGCAACAAATACAATTGAAAATCATTCTTGTCCATTAATGATAAAGTCATCAAAGACTTCCCTTTTGAATAAGTATTGGGCTTTGTGGAAGTACACCATACTGCAACTGACCAACTTCACCGAGCCGAGACAACGACAGGCTGCTGTTTTCCACTAACGTTTTCGTGGCATAGTGCTGATACTTTACATGAATTAAAGTGTTCACAAGAAAGGTTTGAATTTGGCAATAGAAATTTGGTCAAGTGTTTAGTGTTACTAGTTCGATATTTTTTGTGTATGAGTTTGAGTATTATTTAGATGTAAATATAGTATTCCTAAATTATATGTAAATATTATCATAAGATTTAATGAACTAGGTTAGAACCAACGTTTTAAAGTACTTAGAACCGCAAGGCAATAATTTAGTTTACTAACTGGTAACATATACTGGTAACATTATACAAATTTGCATACCCAAAATGAAATCACAAATACGCCACTGATTGGGCATCCCCCCCAAAGTAAAAAGCTTAATTCGCACAGTGCAGTTATGTATGACCAATTATCGTGCAATTATATAATGGACCTCTTATGTATTTTCAATTTCATTGTCAATGCTAAACAGCGTTTTGGTGGCCGAAATACCTCCGGCCCATCAGTTTTCAAATTTTGTTAAATTGAGTTTAAGGCGCCATCTTGAAGCATATTGACGGACTTGATCCAATGCAATATCAAACCAGATATCCGAGGTATTTAGTGACTATAACAGAACCTAATTTTATGGCTGTATCATGTTAAGAAATCTGATATATCGTTCACATAGCACCTCTTCCGTACATATCAAATACATTATTACCAAATTGACTACAGGGTCATTCCATGTGAAATCAATCAATGACGAGATACTTTTCAAACTCGCATATTTTCATTCATTTGAAATTTTGCATACTGAGATAGGAAGATATGCAAAGTTGCTGATCCATATCTTTTATATTTGTGTAATTACAGGGGTGCATAATTAGCGATTTCGAGCATTTTTTCACCATGTTGTTAATTTCAAACTGCAATATTGCAATCTTACTACCGAAGGTTCCGAATAGTCCTGCTGTGGGCGTGGGTGTTTCTTAGCGAATCGTTCAGCACATCAGCCCATACGAACGTTCACACTAGTGCATTTTTACACGCCCTTTGAACTACTTAGATGGCTACCAGCCACTTTTCACGTTTACCACATTATCAAGCATGGCACATTTCACAGTTTAACGTGGAAAACGGTGTTTGAATTCTTGTGGCACTTACAGCGTTTACCAATTTTAGTCTTCATTTATTTTAGAAGAAAGTACAGAAATTCTTTCCTTCTAGCCGGGGTGGGGGGGGGGGTAAAACGAACGGCATGGCATGTTTCCCACGGGAGACTACGACAGGCTCGCTTTCGCGTTGAGTAGGTTCCTGAGCCCTATCTGTGCCTTGGTTTATTTCGTAACTGAATCGTTTATCACTTCTAGCGAGAAATATATTTGTACAGTTTCACATAGCCCTTGCCAAGACTCATCGTTTGATGCAGAAATCGATCATGTAACCGAGTACTTAAGGTTCCTATGTACGCGGTTACATGGTCGATTTCTGCATCAAACGATGCGTCTTGACAACGGCTGTGTGAAACTGAACAAATATCGTCTTTGCCAGAAGTGTTTGAAGTTTTGTTGTTAGTTTTAGATTAGTTTTAGACATCATGAGGTTAGCGTTGTTTTTGTCATGTTTATGGGCAATTTACAGTCAAGGTAGCCAATTGGATTTTTATACGGGTGGAGGAAAGTCTTCTCTTCGAATATTATTGCTGAGGTTATCGCATTTATCGATGTCCAAAGAAGCTATTACTATTTTATCTTATGTCAACTGTTATTAGTGCTAGTTAGAGTATAGAGGGGTGAGAGTGCGCACTTAGTTTTTGATTCCATATATCTAAGCTACCAAAGCAGTCAGAATCTTAAAATGTATACCTAACAAACCTTAAGCATTCTTCTTTCAGTTTCTCCAGATCTCAGATTAACATTTTGAATATATTTGTTGGAATATATATTTCTGCAACGAATTTCGAAAACGTACTTTCACCCCACCTTTGAGGTAAAAGTACTCATGCGGTGGAACAAAGGTTCAAGTGCAGGAAGGAATTTGAAAAGTATCTTAGACTGTTAAATCGGTTTAAAATTTCTACTGAATTTATTTGTGATAGTAACTAATTTTAAAATAAGTAGAAATGTACATAAAATATTACATTCTCAAAGGTGAACTGGTTATAATTTCAGACCCTTGGCCTTTTCTGCTTTTCATCTGAGAAATTTTCCTTTTGGAGAGTGGGATGATTTCGGCAGAATAAACTGATTGTGATGCTCTAGTTTATGAATCAGGCACAGAGTCCGAATCAGAATTTGAAAATTTTGCACCAATGCAGATATAGGTGAAGTTTACACAGGTCTTTGCGCGAACTTTTGCCCCACTGCGATTTGCGAACTTTTACCCCACAACACCGCTTTTATGTTACAAGGAGGTACTGTCATTTATGGAAAATACTTTGAAACATTTAATGCATTGGGACACACACCACAAGTGCCTTATTCAAAACATGTGCTCAATGATTTACTGAGGTTCTTTTCTTGTTATGAAACACAATTTGCAAAAAATCAAAATGTTACATTTGGAAGATGAAAGACGAGACTAACCTCATGGTTGAAACATTCTTTGTTGCAGATGCCTGTAACTATATCTGATTACATTTCGCCATGATACCTTTCAGTCTGACTCATTGTTGCCAGTCTAACTTCCAATGGAACATAGATATTTGCATTACGAACTTACTTTTACCCGCCGCGCACTCTTACCCCACTCTACTGTACAGGCATTTTGAATGTTAGATCTCAAGGAGGATAATTAATTAATCCGTTAATTAATGGATAATTAATCCGTTATCTTTACATACTATTAGTTTGGAAGTCTTAATCTGTCCATGACTTAAAGTGTCACAAAGATAACAGATAATAAATTGCTTCTGAACCTCATACGTATAAATTAAAATAAACATATTCGTGATTTTTGCAACTTATTATTTGCAAATAACTGCACGGGGCCTAAAGGAAAAATACTTCTTGAACGCATTCATTTGTTTTATCAGTATACATTAAAATACTAATATAAGTAATAGTTTTTCCAAGACAATGAATAACATCACAAAGGTTAGAATAATATCTCCCTATTTGCGTGTGTAATAAAACAAAAATTAAATGTTTTAATTTCAGTTGTGAGCAGGATGGGAGACATACTTTGGGCGATGCAGGTGGTGAACCTTCTGATAGCTTCATCTCAGCAAGTAAGTCATAGAAAATATGAACTGCTTTTGACTTATACGAATATACATATGTATAGAAGTGTGTAAGGTACGTAAGTATGTACAACCGTGGATAAAAGTTCTTCTTCCATTGGCTTCAACGAGAAGGGTAGGCAACATATATTGCACCTTTCCATGAGCGGGTGATTCTGTCTGTCTTAACAACTCGTCTTCCACGCAATGACCAGCAGGGAAGGAAATGTAGAAAGATCACGTGACCAATTGTCAGGTGGAGTGTCGTGTTTCTGTTCTCGAGCCAAGTTACACAACCAGCAAGAGCTGCAGTTAATATATCTGAAAATGATTGGCAAACACGTTAAAATAATAATTGCCTTATTGGTGGTCTCCTGTACACCCAACGGCAAAAGAAACAGTAGGCGAATTGTCCATCATTATTTTCATTCGATTTGTATTACACAATGTGATGATCATGAATTGAAATAATGACGTCAATAAGCAGAGGGCAATGCTTCGAACCAACATAGTTTCATTTTTCAAAACAACACAGAACGTAGAATACAAAAGTAATGAAAGTAGCTGTGGACAATTGGCCTACCATAACCTTTGCCGTTGACTGTACGACTCGATTCAGTTTGGACAGTATGTTCTTGCTAATCTCTACAACTGACTTTTTACCATCCGCTGTAGGGACGTGAATATGTCCTGATTTTGTTCTTGGCGCATATTCAGGGATGTCACTTTTTGTTATAAGAACCACATAATTACTTACTTACTTACCAGGTGTATAAGCTTAAATCTGCTGTTTGCTCATAGATGGCGTTAGTGAGCGTATGAAGCTACCATGAGCACGCCATACCTGGTGTTTTTATGAGTTGGACATCTGCCAACACAAATCAGTGCACATCGTTAGCAGGTGCAGACAACAACAGACAGTGTTCCTGTGGTAAGCATGTCTAGTTTTGTGCCAGAAAAAGAGCATATGCGGGAAGCTCTGCTTTTCTGCTTCCATTTGAAGAAATCGGCTGTCGAATCGCATCGAATGCTTGTGGAGGCCTATGGTGACAGTGCTGTATCGGAAACAACGTGCAGGGATTGGTTTCGTCGGTTCAAAGACGGCAATTTTGACCTGAGCGACAAGAAGCGTGAAAATCGGCCCAGGAAGGTTGAGGACCATCAATTGCAGGCTCTTTTGGACGAGGACGATACCCAAACGCAAGAGATGCTTGCCGAGCAATTGGGTGTTACTCAAGCAGCTATTTCCATGCGTCTACGTGCCATGGGAAAGGTTCAAAAGATCGGAAAATGGGTGCCGCATGAATTGACCGATCGGCAGCTGGAGAGACGGCAAAACACATGCGAAATCTTGCTTGCCAGACAAAAAAGAAAGTCTTTCCTGCATCGGATTGTGACTGGTGATGAAAAGTGGATATATTTCGAGAATCCTAAACGCAAGAAATCGTGGGTTGATCCCGGCCAACCATCAACATCTTCCTCGAGACCAAATCGCTTCGGCCGGAAGACGATGCTGTGTGTTTGGTGGGATCAACAGGGCATCGTCTACTTTGAGCTGTTGAAACCTGGTGAAACTGTCACTGCCCACCGCTACCACCAACAACTGATCAAATTGCACCGTGCTCTGTGTGACAAAAGACCGGATTATCAAGAAAGACATGACAAGCTGATTTTCCTCCACGACAACGCCCCATCACACACGTCAAGACTGGTCCAAAACTACTTGGAGACACGCAACTGGGAGGTGCTACCCCATCCCGCCTATTCAGCAGACCTGGCCCCTTCCGACTACCATCTGTTTTCGTCGATGGGCCACGCCCTCGCTGAGCAGCACTTCGATTCGTATGCAGACGTCCGAAAATGGCTTGATGAGTGGTTTGCCTCGAAAGAGAAGGACTTTTTTTGGCGTGGTATCCACAAATTGCCCGAGAGATGGGCAAAATGTGTAGCTCGCGAGGGCAAGTACTTTGAATAAATTTCTTGTTGCTTTCTATGAACAAACCATGTGTTTTTCTGACTACAAAACAGCAGATTTAAGCTTATACACCTGGTACTTAGTCGATCCTCTTCTACCTTGTGGTGTTGAGGTTTCCCAGAGGGTCTTCCATCGGATTCTGTCTCGGGCCAGCTCCTTTGCTCTCCTCCACTCTCCTCCACTCTCCTCCTCTAGCCTCTACAGCTACCTTCACATCTTCTTCCCATGTTCTTCTGGGTTTCCCGCGTGGTCTTGCTCCTTGCATTTTTGCATTCAAGGCTTGTTTAGCTATTCTGGAGTCTTCCATTCTTTGTATGTGCCCAAACCATCGTAACTGGTTCTGTTCGATTCTCTCAAGCAGTGCTGATACGCCCAGGCTAGCTCTAATGGTCTGATTCCTAATTTTGTCACTAATGGATTATTTAGGAAATTTCCCTTTAGCGCATTAAAGAGTCTCCCTGAGGCTTGGGATCGAGCTATAATTTCACCATCTATTCTACCATCTTGCTACACTATAACCCCGAGGTATTTAAAATCTGTAGTCTGTTCTAATGTCGTTCCATTATTCAAAGCAATCTGATGTATATTGGGCTGTCGTGCCATCATCATGGTCTGAGTCTTTTTATCATTTATCTTCATGCCCCTCTTTTTTAACTCCTTTTCCCAGATTCTCACGTTCTTTTGTAAATTTCTTTCGGAATCTCCCAATATTAATATGTCATCGGCGAAGGCACAATGGTTTATATATATTGGTTTTAAAAACCTATACCCCAGCTTGAATTTCTGTACCTTCCCATTGCATGATTTAATAACATCATCCATTAAGGTAATAAAGAGGAGTGGGCTAAGGATACATCCTTGTTTAAGTCCTACTATAGTCTCAAACTCTTGAGACTCTGCATTGCAGGTGCGGACATAGTTTCTACATTTCTTATACAGACTCTGCGTTGCTGTAATTAATTGATTGCTAACCTTTCTTTGTTTTAGTATTTTCCATATTTCATCCCTCGGAATGGTGTCGAAGGCTTTCTCTAGATCTATGAAAGCCATATGTGCCTCTTTTCCATATCTCATCAGTTTTTCACTGATCTGTCTGATGGTAAATATGAGGTCTTGTGTGCTTCTTCCTGGTCGGAATCCGCACTGTGCTTCGTCTAGCTGTGGCTCTACCACTTGCCTTATTCTATCTTCTAGTATCCTCGCATATACTTTCCCCGGCACACTCAATAGCGATATCCCACGATGGTTTTTGCAGTCTCTATTGTCTCCTTTTTTGAATATTGGCACAATGACACTACACTCCCATTCAGCTGGTATCTTCTTTGCTTTCCAGATGAGATTAATAATCTTAAGTAGTATGTCTTGACCACTTTTGCCCATGAATTTAAGCATCTCAGGTGCTATCTGGTCATGTCCTGCCGCTTTGCCTAGTTTCATTTTCTTTAGTGCTCTTTTTAGCTCCTCCATAGTTATTTCTTCTTCCACATAATTAACATAATTGTAATCGTAACTCTCTGTGTTAACCACTCCGCCACGAGATCGGCTCCATTATGCTTGTGTACATCAATTCGTTAAACCTGCCTGTTTTCCATGTTATCCTTTGTTTAATTCATTTCATCAATTCATCATTCATCCCAATCGTCGCGATTACCATAAAATCGAAGAAACATGTATGTGATAAAAATAATTGTTTGTGTACGATTTATTGCGAGTTTATAGGACACGATAGTGCTTTCAATAAAGTAACTTATCTGTTTTTTTCTGACTTCATAAATTGTTTTGACACACTTAAAATATTCAGAATTACTGAAATTATGTTCTAAACAAAGTACTACATAAAACTCCGGTTTCAATCAAAAATATTTAATAGGCATATTCGTTTCATAGAATGATATCATGTAGTGAAAATACTATGTCATTATGAAATCATGTAATTTTTCAGTAGCGTCGGTCGCAATTATAAGAAAAGTAGATAAAAGTGAATTATGAGAGAGAATGTTATTGGTTATGATTAAAGATTTCCGCATTGACACGCAAGAAAATAGTTTGCCCCAGTTTCGTAATGAAATATAATGAACGTCACACCAGTGGCCTGTTAGCAATGAAAATAAACACTTATTGAAAACTTTTTATAGGCTCCCGTAATTCTTGGTTTAACCGTCAATATGTACTGCTTAGGTAACAATAGTAAATGTACAAGTTAATTCTTTTTTAATTGTAGTAATATTTATATTGTGATTAGGTATGTACAAGACCTGTTTAGACTAAGGGATAGAAATCTTTGATTTATTCAGTCAGACCCCTGAAAAATTTTGGTTGTAGGACCCGCATATATTGTATGCCCCAGGTCCCGCTCTGGTCATTTGATACACTGGTTACAAGTGAGCATATCGCGATTACATAATCGATGCCGCTCATGAATCTGTACCCATTTAACTCAATTTAAATTCCTAATGCTACCTCTATTTGGTGCAAGGTGCATGAATCTTAATCTTAAACCTCAGCTTGAATATCTACAGGGTAGGGTTCTTTGTAGACAACGAAACCAGACAGAATGCCTTCCAATGGAGACGTTTAAACGAATATATTATTTAAACACAGGATACATGGAGTAAGGATATTTACATGATAAGCTACTTTCTTCTATAATTCTCATTTACAGTCAATTTTCATCTCAATATGCTTCTTATTATTTATTTTCTTCAATTTGTATATTCTTCTATCTGGACTTCCTTCTCAATGGACGGTCTGGATCTGGACTTCCTCCTTAATGGACTTTCTTGACTTCCTTCTCAATGGACAGATCTGGATCTGGGCTTCCTCCTTAATGGACTTTCTTGACTTCCTACTCAATGGACAGATCTGGATCTGGACTTCCTTCTTAATGGATGGTCTGGATCTGGACTTCCTTCTATTTCAGCTTTTTGACGATTTATGAATTCATATACCCTTTTTCGAAACTTTTCCCTTAAGCTTTGGGAAATATACTAAACTCCTCCCTTGCGGCTGCGATTGGAACGCGCCAACACTAACTGGGTACAACAGAGTGTATACTTGGTGCAAACGATTGACACGCGCATCCAAGTAGGTGCTACGGTTGAAACGCGCAACCAAAAGTGCTGTGGGGCGTCGATTGGAACGCGCCGCCACTGATGGAAACAAAATTTCCGCTATGGGAATGGTAAATCAACCAAACAGATGCAATATCTGTTAAAAGACACAATTTTTATCAGTGCTTTGACTTCTTTAGTTTTCTGATCAATTTACATATGCACTGGTTTGATTTATCGCGTATATACATTACTAATTTATTTCTTTTATATTTATTCTTTATCTTCTTATAGTAGATTCTATTGTTTTTCATCTTTCCAATCTGCTTTATTCTTATTTATAAAGTTATTCACATATATTATGCTAATTCTTAATCTTGCACGCCTGGTGCTGCCATCTCTATTCCTCTTTGGCAAACTATTTACATTACTTGGTGCTATTGGGTACGTAACACTAAATAAGCGTAATAATATCACATTGTCTTCCTTTTTGTAATATCCCGGCTTTGCGCAATTTTGTGGATTCTTTCATTGCTTGGCTATTTGAATTAGCGTCGTATTACTCAACACGAGGTTGATTGCGACAGGAAAATGAGATCACAAATAGGGAAAATGAAAATGAGTGGAACGAAAACGCATTGGCTCTCGTGAAAGGCACCCTTCCCTGCATGCGAATGGGTGGGGGTCTGAGGAAAATCATGGTAAAATATTATTTCATTTCTTTCTTCTTATTTTTATTTCACTTAGCTCTTCAATCACTTGTCTGAACGGATTTGATTCGTTGATTGATTGATTTGGTTTATTTTACTTCGCTTTTCTGACACTTTAGCTAATCGTGATAATGAGGGTGAGTGATGATAGGATGAAATTGATGAAGGAATACTCAAAAAGATCACGCATGGACGCAGGTATTCGAACCCGGTACCCTTGGCATCGTGGAAAGCTGTGCTAACAACTCCGCTACAGATCAACGGATGCAAAGAGGATGAAAGATGAATGTATGGAATGGATGATAGAACAGAATAATCTGGAACTATGAACATCGATTCGTCTTATGGTGTGTCACGTAGCATTTTTAACTTGCCTCTTTTTCAAGAAGTTCTGGGTTTGTCAGCCTGTTTATGGCCTTTGAGAACAATTTTATGTAAACAACCATTTCAGTGAACCTTCTTGACAATGACTCTTACATCGGTCAAGAGAGCATTTTCTTAGGAGTAGCTCTTGTTAAGAAACGAAATCCTGAAATTACTCCTGCAAGCTTCGTAGCACCCAACTGTTGTTTGATTTAACTGTGGGAATGATTCAATGCTCAATCGTTCCCGATAATCCAGATCCACCAGGCAGACCTCAGCAACAATTTTGCGATTTGGGTTGCATAGTTGCATAGTTTTAAGACGTTACGAATTCCTAGTTTACCTGGCAGAAATATATTCTTCCATGACTGCACACACACACACACACACACACACACAGATACACACTTACGTGTATGTATTTGTATGTGTGTATATATATATATATATATATATATATATATATGTGTGTGTGTGTGTGTGTGTGTGTGTGTGTGTGTGTGTGTGTGTGTGTGTGTGTGTGAAGTAACTCTGATTCATGTTTACAAAAAATGGAATATAAAATAACTGTCATTTATAAATAATAATATTGCTATCTTTGAATCAAGGATATTTTTTAGATTTATTTTGGAGAAAATGTTGTTGGTATAGTTTACTAGTTGTTATATGTATTTAATCTCTTGCTGAAAATAGAATATTATTAATTCAGATGACGTAATTCGCATATGAACACAATCCCAAATAAGATTACTTTATTTTGTGGTAAAAGTGGGTTTCTCTTATTCAGATCCACACCATCGTGTCCATTTGCGAGGCTCAGATACAGCGCGATGACATGACGCCTGAAGAGGTAATAAACATTTTATCCTTTATTAACTAATCCAAATGTGTACGTGTATTTTATAAGGTGAAAATAAAAAATATATACCTGATACATGCGTGTCAGGTGTGTGGTTTCTAATTTACTTTCTTATATTGGATTATTCATTTGGCATATTTTAAATAGTTAGTAGTGTTTTCAAATTATTATTTACTTAATTATATACTGTTACATTAAGTGTCAAATATTACAGCAAAGAGTAATAAAACAATTCACAACATTGTATTTATTCAACCTTTTTGTAGAATATTTTAAACTTGGGTCAAAACTCTGAGGTTGGATTAAGAAATTGTATAATATACTTGCTAGCTAAATAGTTCTTGATTTGTGAATGGTCTGAATATGTAGGTAAAAACATAACTCAATAATTTCATGTATTTTGTCAACATTTTTGGTAGGTAGCCTATATACGTAAGAGGAGCGAGCATCACCTGACCTTACTACTGGTGTTGCAACCGATGCATTATTTTGTACGAGACAACTAAATGAAAACTCAATGAAAGTGCTACATTTCAGTGGTTTATTGGCAAAGAAGTTATCAGATTTTTCTTCGTATTGATGTAGGAGCATGGAACCATGAACTAGAGCAGTGCTTATGAAACATCGGGAGTGAAGATTCAGTAGAGGATACATTATTACTGGCAACAGAAATAATGTGAGTCACTTGACACAATGTTCACATGACGTGGGTCACTACAGAGCAATGTGTGTAGCAACAGATAGGCGCAGAAATGGACATGCCCTTGAAAGGAACTGGCCCCTAGTATGATGTATGGTCTCCTCGAAAGGCGAACACTTCAGTACACCTGCGCGGCATGGACTTGATGAGGTGATCGATGAGAGTTGGGGGATTTGTCGCTACTCTTCATTTAGGGCAACCTCTAGCTCTGGAAGGTGTGAGGGAGCTGGCAGCCTAGCTGTAATGCGTCCCAGACATGCTCAATAGGATTTAAGTCAGGTGAGCATGCAGGCCACTTCATACGCTCGATTCCCTCATCCTTTAAACAGCACACGCCTCCATTCGGCGTGCCCCAATCGCGATGACCTTCAGCCAGTTTCTACGGGCCCTACGGTGTCGTGCGGTTAATGGCACACACGCCATGGGCCTACGTGCATAGAGGCCACCTTCACGTAGACGACAGCGGATGGTTTAAGATGACAATCTACTTCCTGTAGCTGTGGGCAGAGAATGTTGCAGCTGCGTTGCATTCTATCGTCTGTTTCGACTAGTTGTCAATAGGAGGTACCGATGATCTCTTGGTGTTGTTGCTCGCGGACGGGCTTGACCTCGCCTTCGTCGCACATTTCCTGTCCTTTGGAACCGATTGCACAGGCGGGAAATAACACTGTGTGATACTCCAAGGGCAGCTGCTACCACTCGCTGTGTCTGTCCAGCTTCCATCCTTCCTATGGCCCTCCATGCCATGGATTCTGGCAAATCATGCTCTTCAGGCATTGTACCACTTGCTCACGTTCCTTCACGAATTCCTACACTGTCTGCTGGCTGGCTACTGGCATTCCCACAACTGCACACTTCTCCCGTCTACGGATTCGGACGGGGCACTCACCTGCAGACAATACCACTCACCTGCAGACAACACAAATGCCTGAGTCACGTGTCTTCATACACCAATCTTCCTGTTCCATGTTAAGGAGCACTTTCACGCCCATCTTCGTTCTTCATGTCATTGATGACACATAAACTTACGGATATATCCCATGATCCCCTAATTGTTTTGAGCAGTGTATATTGTGTACGTACATGGGCGCCTACAATGAGAGTAAAATGAGGGCACTTGGACCGTCCCCTTTGTAATTTTGGAAGTATTGCGAAATTTCTCTTTCTCGCTTTCTCTTAATCGCTGTAATTTGTGTCCCTTCCTCTCAGTCTTGTTCCTTTATTTCTCTTCTTAGTCTCTATCACTCTTGAAATATTTCTGCCCACCTCCGTGGCGGAGGGTTAGCACATCACGCTACGGTACCAGGGGTCCCGGATTCGAATCCCGGCCTTGGCACGAGTGTTCTTTGTGAGTGTCTCTTCATCAGTTTCATCATATCATCACTCATATTCATCGTTGCTATTAGCTAAAAGTATCAGAAAGGGGACGCTTAAAAATAATAAAAATTTGTTTCCACTTTACTTATGACCACCTATCTGTTAATTGCAGGTCTTATTAATCAGAAATTACGCATTTCCGGGCACAAGTTGATATATAAACTTCCTTTCTTCTCTACGCATGAGGAATCCATTCCTGAGGTATTGCCCCGCTTTTTGTTACACCCTGGATATATGTGAATTGTGATTTGATTTGCTTTATTTTACTTCCCTTTTTGTGCCACTTTTGGCTAACTTGCGAAGATGGAGATGAGTGATGATATGATGAAATTGATGAATGGACTCTCACAAATATCCATGCCCAGGCCAGGATTCGAACCCGGGACCCTCGCGTCGTAGTGCGATGTGATAACCACTCCGCCACAGGGGGCGGAAGTATATATATACACACACTGTATTGCCAATAATGACCGGATAGTTAAGTGAGTGAGATGTTCTTCTCAGTTTTAGTATACTGCGATTAACCTAAGTGGGTGTAAAAACCTGACGTCTAATAAACTAAGTTGGAGCGTAATGAGCGTAACGAAGCAGGGCAAATTAGACATCGGGTTCATCTGCATCAGTTGTCTCTGAGGAGCTTCACAATTATATGCCAGTGTGTTGTAACGCAAATTATTTGATGTCTTCTGTGTAATCGAATTAACACAATTGTGTAACCTATCCATGTATCAGAAACTGCCACAGTTGAAATACTATGCAAATTTTGATAGGGTAGAAGACATGCACACTACTAACTTAATATGGTATTAATTTTCACGATTGATATAACGTGACAAGTTAAGTTCCAATATGCGCAGATCGCTGCGGAGCACTTCCTTTTGCGTCATCCTACCCACCACTCGTCCAGGCAGTGGTCTGGCTTTGAGAGTACCAGTGGTGCGAACTCAGCAAAATTAAGCTAAAACAAATCTGACAGACGTTTTTCACTGTTTAGCGTGACCTGCGTGACGGTTCCGGTTCATATTATATCAGTGGTTCATATTATTTAATCCGGTCTTTGAAAATGCGTGCGGTACGTGGATCGTAAACGGTAGTATTACGCACGCGCGTTTAGGTTTTTTAACGAAGAGAAACCACAGATTAATAAGATCGCTTACTTCCTATCTCTCCTTTGTAATCTGTGCGTATACCAAATCGGGCATGTGGAGCCACCCTACGGCTGTTTCGAAACGTAAAGCGTTGTCATAGCAACCTCTCCGCCAATCATATCTTACTCTTGGCAGTGACAGTTGAATGTGTCTCAGCGCAATGATGCGCTCACCCCACCCTTCCATTCCTGCTTTTATTTTCTGCTAATAATTCGGGACATATCTCGTAAGGTCGAATTAATTATTTTATTTAAGTGCATAAAAATGTTCTACAAGGATAAATACCATTGTTCAGTTAATGCATGTTACGTTTGAATGATTTCTACATCTAAGTTACGAGATATACAGAATTAGTAGCCCAGAAGCACAACATAGGAAAATAATTTCAAGTTCCTGAAATTCCAGCACATAAATCATTCCGTTGTGCATGAAAAATGGTCCGTGTATTATCTGTGGTAATAAGTATTTTTATTTCGTATTCTCCCTATTATGCGTTGCTTTTCTGACATTTTGGGCAAATCGCGTTTTTATCTTGTGTAAATTCTACGGCGATTACTTTGTTCGTAGATCAATGCGTTTTACCCCTCCCTCGTCGTTGTTTATTTAGCGTCGCATTTTTCCAATTTTAGGCTAATCGCGACGATGCTATGAAAAATTGATGACACAAAGAAAGCTCTAACAGGGAATCGAACCCAGGACCCCTGCATTAACTGAACAATGGTATTTATCCTTGTATAACATTTTTATGCACTTAAATAAAATGAATACTACGACCTTACGAGATATGTCCGAATTATTAGCAGAAAATAAAAGCAGGAATGGAAGGGTGGGGTGAGCGGATCATTGCGCTACCCAAAGTGTTCTAAAGGGCGCTTGAGCCATGCTGCAACATTTCCCAAATTGAATATTTCTCTTCATAACAATTGCTGCACAGTTTAACGTGGGTGGCAATCTGCAGGATACAGAACACTTAATATCAGCAACTGTTTCTGGTGCCGTCACTGTAATTTTCTCCCTTGTGTAGGACTACCATATTCAATCGCAAGATGTAGACACTTCTGATTTACCAACGTAGAAAATTCCATTCATCTGTCTATGGCCTCATAAAACGAAAGACAAATGCATCCACTTTCTCTGCAATTGATATCAGTGGAGTACCCTGAGAGGGGGGAGATTTGATGCTGAAAATGCCAGAGAAACAAAAGACAGGATTCGAAGGTTTTGTCACAGGAAATAAGAATAAATCATAAAACGTATATTAAAAACTACTGATGGAACATTAACGCTATTCATCTAACGAAACCATTACAAATCGGCTGGCGGCTTGTAGGTATGAAATATACTGGAATAAAAGATATATACATATAGTCAGTACTCGTTTTCCAAACTTAACCACCATCCTAAGAAAATTGGGGACCTACAAGTGAGTAGCGTAACCCAGTCTGGGAAATCTCTTATAACAGCTGAGGGTTTGATGTGCTGAACCCACGTCACCCCATTACTGGTTGAAGATCTCCACACCTCTAGGTAGGGTTGTGGGAGGCAGACTGGCAGTCAGTTGATAGGCCAAGGCCCTTCCAGGGGTGTACAGCAGTGGATCTCAACCTTTTACAGTCGGGGACCCAACTTGAAGGATATTACACTTCGTGGTACCCATAAGATGGGAACCAGCGGAATTACTTTGTAGGGTGTGCACCTAGTCTATAATCATATATTTGCTCTTTTACAACAACACGGCCTGAATTTAAATTGTTAAAACAATATATCTAAGTAATTTAAGGTAATAGGTTTTTAAGACCCAGTTAACAAAGTTTCGAGCCCAACTTCCCGACCCACCAAATGTCCCCTCAGGACCCAGGAGTGGGTCGCACCCTATAGGTTGAGAAACTATTCTGTAGAACCATGGGTTATGTTATGCTGTAGATGAAAGTAAATATTCTACATTACACTTAATTTCTATCACAACTTACATTCAGTGTTCTGTAGATGAAATAATATTTTGGAAAATACAACATAGAAACTAGTTCAGTGCCATCTGCCATGAGAGAATAGAAGAAAATAATAGCTATGAGTGACACAGCTCATTGGTGAAGTTATCAAAGAGAATAACTTCTGGAATAAAATTGTAATTGTTTTAATTCTATCAGTCTATTTCTCTGTAAAAACTACTATGATGATGATAATGAATAGTTATGTGAAAATAGAGTAAGAAAAGGTCACACCTTACACAAGTTAACCTAGAATGCCTCTATAGCAACCACCTCATCTCGAAGTTGTACCTATATGGAGATGCATAGCAGTTCGGATCCCACTTTAAACTGTAGGTCCAGTCCCGATTGGCCTTACTGTGAATAAAGTTGACTTAAAACACCAAATCAATCAATCAATCGAAGTTGTATGAAATTTCACTTGTCTGGTTTGCATGAGAGTAATTTCAACCCATTTCTAAAAACGTGTGGATGTTTGTAAGATATATTATTAACTAATCACTGCATGCTTATTCATTTTAGTATTTGTCAAACATCCCTAATTTTTAATCTAGAATGGGAGTATGATGTGTCATACAAGCGAGTTTTGTTCGAAGTTACTTACTGGAACCACTCTATATATTGACTACAATTTCATCATATGGCATTACATAGTTTATAGTTACACAAAAATCTGGACTCGAAATATGAATGTCTTAGAATACAAAACAAAGCAGTCATGGAGTATGTACGGTCAAGCTAGATAAGCACACTCCCAGCCCCCACTCCTAAACACACACACAATGGAATTATAAATACACCACTGAAAGATCTTATCCTGCACAGATATGTATTTTTATATATTCATATACTTAATACAGTACTGAAGATGATACAATCCATGCATTCAGAATAAATATTCCACATGAATTTTAAAGTTAATTAAAAAACAAAACAAATGTGCAAATTTCCAGCTGTGACAAAGAAACCATCAGTATTTTTTGCAATTTAGAGAGATTTCACACCAAAGTGACATGTGACATATGTCACTTGGAAATAAACCAATGAACAGCAACGTTTCACCCATAGTGGATGCCATATTGACAAAATCCCTGCTACTCATTATCAGCTTCTAAATAATGTCACACATGTTTCTAGTCAGTCTAAAAGAAAGTGAACATAAAGAATTAATAAATAATCATTCTTTCAAGCTTCACACTATCAGGTCGATCATTGGTGCATGATGTTTCTCATACCATCCCTTCCATCAAGAAGTAAATTTAACTTGGCTTCGTATCGAACATAGGTGTCTCACTCATGATGATTTGCTGCAAGGGCTAGACCATCCAATGTGTCATGTCTAAATGTTAAGTGATTGGCTTATTCCTACCTAATGAGTAGATTATACTTTCCTCAAACTTTTGATCTTACCAATTATTGACCAGATTGGGAGATAATGACAGCACTTTAATAAATGTCATTACCTTTTTGAGAAGAGCGGGGCTCTTATACTGTCTCTGAGGAAGTTCGTAGTTTTGTGTATGTCCTTTGCAAGTCTTTATAACATTTCACTTTCAACCTTTCCCAAGGGGCTCTCCACACCCATTTTTTAACTCAGGTATGTGTTCGATACCCGGTGGAGACCCATAGTGTTTCGGATCCCACTTTAAACGGTAGGTTCAACCCAATTAGCCTTTCTGTGCATAAAGTAGACCTAAAAGAACAGTTCAAACTCAAGTAAGAATATTAGATAAGAGGATTCTTCCTCACATACATTGAATGGCCCAATATGGTCATTATGCCTACAAGTCCCAAAATTTATTTCAAGCATCTTACTTCCAATTACATATATAAATTATATTGTTAGCATTAAACATATGGAATATAGAGTAAAAGACTATAAGGAATCCTTAAAATCCTACATCAATTAATTTCCACTGTATTGAATATTATCATAATATTGTTAATGAAATTCCATTAGACAAACCATTGATAGTCATACTGATAGGTTTCTTGGTCGGACACTCACTATGGTGACATGTTATACTTCACCAAGAATGAATTTACATGTTGAAATACTCCAGAAGAAGAGAACAGTTTCAGAGTCAGTACATTACTCCTAATGATTTAGTACTTATACTGTGGAAATGTAAAACATTATATTCTATTGCTAATAAATGTAAGGGAAAATAAACAAACACATTGTTATTCAGGTATATATATATTTATTGAATCACTAGTAATTAATATATTTTGCATAAGGTATGTTAATCTCTTCAAGGTCCTACAGACTTAAATTAGAAGAGATTAATAGGCAAGTAAAAGTATAAAAGTAAATTTTAAATAATCTGAAAATAACTTACAGCTCCAAATATTAATTTTCTTCCAAATTTGAAAAGTTTTTACATGTAAAAAAAGTATTGAAATATATTCCAAAAGTAAGACAATAACAAGCTAAAATAGTGAATAAAATACAGTAAATGAAAGTAGTACCCATATAACATCTGAGTATTTCATGTTTTAAATTTCTTATATATTATGTATTTAAAAAAACAAATCATAAATCATCAAATAAAATGTGATTGTTCATAAAAATGTACTATAATTTTCTAAAAGATGCTGAGTATGGATAATACATACAC
Source organism: Lepisma saccharinum (assembly GCF_977018435.1). Classification (NCBI taxonomy): domain Eukaryota; kingdom Metazoa; phylum Arthropoda; class Insecta; order Zygentoma; family Lepismatidae; genus Lepisma; species Lepisma saccharinum. Next base: position 87,801,627 of record NC_139230.1, read on the forward strand.
AGAAGATGTTATGTAACATTATAAAAATACAGTACTAAGGAAATTGTTGCATATTGTGAAAAAGTGATACATATACACATTTCTGCTAGACGACATGCGACAATATTCATGTGAAGTTTCCAAGAAACCCCACAATGAAGGAATATTTGTGTGCAATTACATGTCCAAAATGGTCACATTCCCACTGATAATGTGCAATGCTAATGCAAGGCAAAGTGGAAAACTGAAACTGAGGCAGCATAGAAAGCTTGGTAGGTACAGTACGAATGTATTTAAGTGCTAAATGGACCAACCAACCATTTCATCTACTAATGGATTGTGAAATGTCACATTTCTTGAAAGAGGCATGCAGCGGATCAATGTTGTGAATATGAAGTAGAGTGATGTCTCCAGGATCTGGAAAAAGTACCATAAGACATGCACTGTGGTGGCTCATCCTCGACAAAGGCTAAAATGCAAGACAACGGTTCAAAAGGATTGATACCTACGGTTGATGGTTTGACAGAACTTGACTGTTACTGTACCATAGCTGCACTAAGAGATCCAAAATGCATCTGAAGTAACTGTTGCTCAACAAATGGCTCACAATCGACTCCACAAAGGTTCTTTACAAGCCAAGAGATCTTTAGCAACACCAAGTATTCATAGGAATCATAGGGTTGCTCAGGTCACATGGACGCTGTAGCATCGGAATTGTACAAGGCAGCAATGTCCACTGTTTACAGATGAAACCTCTATTGCTTTCCACCATGCCTACAATAAAGTTTCATGTGTGGAGGCACCCCAGAGAATGCTTGCACCCACAGTTTGCTACATAACATCATTAGCATCAGCAGCAAAGAGCTTAGGTGGAATAATGTATGGCCAGCGAACACTCCTTATGCCAATCCAGTGTCATATGGCAAGTTAAAGGAACAGAGACTGCATCCTCGAACTCATTTTGAGTCATATTACTGTGGCCCATGGTGAACATTGCATGCTGGTGAATGATATCCCCCCCCACACCGCCACCACACCCATATCATTACCCAGTTACTGCAGAAGCACAACACAACCTCAACTGCATTGAAAATGCATGGCACTCTTAAATACACATATCACCATGGAACCATACTCCTTAGGTTACATTGGACATGGTGAAAAATATGCCACATCATGCAGAAATGCCGCATACCCAGATAGGATCCTAAAAAACAGAAACTACTGAATCAGAGAACACCTGAAAACCAGAAACTATTGAATCAGAGAATGCCTTTGTGATAGGTAACACTCATTGTGCACCTTTGTTGTTCTGGGTCATTTTGTAAGAATGCTACTGTATACTCTTCTTCATCTTGTTTTACGTAGAACACTTTACCTTTGCCTTCAAATAGACATGTTTGCTTTCTGCCTCAATTCCTGGTATATCCTATTTCCATCAAGACCTACATATCAACATCATTTCTGTAAACATCACAATATGCAACAATTGTATTGAGCACTGTACATAAGAATATAATTTTATAAAAACAAATCCTAAAGGTAAAACAATAACAACAAAGTTTAACAAATCTTAAAAACATGAAATAAATTGTGATTGCTCATAAAAAATTTACTAATATTTTCCAAAATGAAAATGGATAAAAAACATAAATATATATAAACAAATTGATATATAACATTATAAAAATACATAAATAAATACTATCATCAAAACATATTAAAAAATTAAAACACCAATAAAGAAGCTAAAATAAAAATCTCAATAAAATATGTAAAATATGCTTTAAAAAACACTTTTTGAGTATTCCAAGTTTTAATTTTCTTACATATTGAACATTTAAAAAGGTCAAATTATAAAATCATCAAATACAATGTGTGCTCACAAAAAATGTACTATAAAATTCTGAAACATGCTGAGCATAGAAAATATATACATGAGTTATAGATATAAAATAAAAATACATAAAATTATAATTTGATAAAAACATTTCATTCACTTACTTTATATTGATATGATCAATTCAGTTAAACAGAATAAGCTAAAATTTCCAAAAATTCATAAAGCTGAAGACAGCCTCAATCAACATTACTTCTGCACTTCAGACCAGAAGTTGGTGAACCAAGTGGCAGTAACAGGGAAACCAACACACAGCTCATGGGGTCAGAATTGAAGGAAACTGAAGCAACAGTTGATAGTGAAAAGAGTGCAAGTGATTGTCCAGTTGCAAGTGAGGAAATGGATATAGCAGCTTCACCCTGTGCAATGGAAATAACTGCAGTTGACCCATGTTCGACTCCTAAAAGGCCAACTACTTCTGGCAGGAGCAAGCCTACTCCTCGAACACAAGCGAGACTAAACAACATGAGAAGTACCATGTCAAAGCTGCGTTCCCAGTTGTTTAGAGCAAGAAAGAAAGTTAGGAAGGTATCGGAACATCTTGTCCGAATTGAATATGAAAGGACTGTTGAAGGTATGTTGAAGAAATGTGCTGCACATCTTCCATATCACATCTTGAAATTTTTTGAGATCCAGGTGAAGCAAACGCAGAGGAAGAAAGGTGGACGTAGGTGGCCATCATGGATGAAAGAATTTGCCACAAATTTATATTTTTCAGGACCTCGTTCCTATAGACTTATTCAAAAGTACTTCTGCCTACCATCTGAAGCAACACTTAGAAGATGGATGAAGTCTATTCCAATAGGACCAGGAATAAATGACAGAATTTTAAAAGTTATTGGGAGTAGTGTAATTGGATTGTTTCAAAGTCATACTTAGTAGGTATTGTTTTTTTTTATCAATTGAATATTATTTTTTGACATATTTTGACAATTTTTTGTCGATGTTTTAGCGTTTGACGATTTTTCAGTGCAATTTTCACCGCTTCTCATTTTTTTCCCACTCATACTTGGTAGGTATGCATTTGTAGCTTTTTTTTTATCAATTGAAAATCAGTTTTTGACATATTTTGACAAATTTTTGTCGATGTTTTAGCGTTTAGCGATGTTTTTGTAAAATTTCCTATTTTTTCTTTTTTTCCCACTCGTACTTGGTACGAATGCCACGATCTTACGTGATATAACTTAACCTATTTATTTTTTTTCGTGCTAAACTACACGAGAGCCTCTACGTGCTTTGACCTACTTTAGAGTAGAACCATAAAGACAGAGCTGCAACTGAAAGTGAGGCTCGAAGTGAGGCTCGGTGAGGCTCGACTTAATAGTTTGCTCTTGTAAGACATAAGCCTTATTTTCTCGCAGCGTTGCAAATATTTTACTCGAAATAAAATCACCAAGGTTTTTTTCTTGGTCTAACCTATGTTATTGAACTGCGTTGTCACGTCTAAACCTGCATGACTTCCGAACACTATTGGTTTTATTTATATTTTTTTTTTACGTATAGGTGTATATGATGAATCCCCAAACAGATTTTTCCTAAGTCTTACTGTTTCCAAGATAACCCCACTTCCGGTTGCCATTTTGGATTTCTGAACATAGGTTCTATTCATATTTTTTCTCACGTATAGGTGTACCTGATGAATATGCAAACAGATTTTTCCTAAGTCTTACAGTTTCCAAGATAACCCCACTTCCGGTCGCCATTTTGGATTTCCGAACATAGGTTCTATTCATATTTTACATACATATAGGCGTACGTGACGAATCCGCAAACAGATTTTTTCTAAGTCTTACCGTTTCAAAGATAACCCCACTTCCGGTCGCCATTTTGGATTTCCAAGCATAGGTTCTATTCATATTTTACTTACATATAGGCGTACATGACGAATCCGCAAACAGATTTTTCCTAAGTCTCACTGTTTCCAAGATAACTGTAGAGGTACTTGGCCGGTTCTGGAACCGAAAATGAGGCTCGGTGAGGCTCGCCTTAATGGACTTGTCTCGTAAGGCAATGAGCCTCATTTTCTGGCAGTGTTGCCAGCTGCTTACTCGAAAAAATCACCAAGGTTTTTTTTTGGGTCAAACGTAGCCTAAAGCAAGGAGCTGGCAATCTTGCTTGAGGCTCGCCTAATGGGCGGTTTCACAAACAGAAAATGGGGCTCGGTTGGGCTCGGTGGGGCTCGCCAAACCTCAAAAACTTATTTTCTCTCCATGTTCCGCGCCTCATTTATTGCGCTGACGATGTTTCACAGCGTAAAAAACAGCACCAAAACATCAAAAACTCACTCTGATTATTTGGAACTCACCAAAACCTCAAAAACTTATTTTTATTAATTGAGGTTCACCAAACCTCAAAAACTCTCATTTTCTCTCTATGTTCAGCGCCTTATTTATTACGCTGACACAACGTGATGAGTAAATAATGCAGTTTCTTATTTTTGAAGGATGAATGCACCTTATCCTAATTTTCCAAGCCCCGGTCAAATGTTTGTATATCGTGACCTTTGTAAACCTCTCTCTCGGGAACGATGTGCCACACACACGCGCGCGCGTGGCTATATTGTGACGCAAACAAACAAACAAATAATATTTTTTTTTAAGATTTTTGGCCCCTAACCCCACTTCCGGTCGCTATTTTGGATTTCCGAGCATAGGTTCTATTCATATTTTACTTACATATAGGCGTACGTGATGAATCAGCAAACAGATTTGTCCTAAGTCTTACCGTTTCTAAGATAACCCTACTTCTGGTTGCTATTTTGGATTTCCGAACATAGGTTCTATTCATATTTTTTCTCACATATAGGTGTACGTGATGAATCACCAAACAGATTCTTCCTAAGTCTTACTGTTTCCAAGATAATCCTACTTCTGGTTGCTATTTTGGATTTCCGAGCATAAGTTCTATTCATACTTTTTCTCACATGTAGGCGTACGTGATGAATCCGCAAACAGATTTTTCCTAAGTTATGAATTGGAGGGTTCTATGGCAACCTATATTAATTCTCGTAAGAGAACAGAAAACACAAAAAAAAAACAAAAAAAAGAATACTGTGGTCACTACAACAAATAGTCTTCTTCAACCCCTATCTAACAAACCAAAAAAAAATCATCATCCTAACTAGAACCATGTAACTAACATTGTGATGACTCATATTAAGTACCTCTTAATTGTATTACTTATAAGGGTATACTCTATAAAAGTATATGAAACAGGTGGTTTCAATACGGTTCGCGCTTTTATTATATAAGACGGCATATACTGCAGATCAGTCAGTCTCGTGAGAGCAGCCGAAGAGTACGGACGTTCTGTTGCAGTGCTTCTTGGTTTTTGTAAAAATAATAGGTATTTAACTTTCTTTGAAGCCACATACCATCTATTATTTCAAGTTCAAAGGTGTTTCACGTGGTTTTTCATAGTAATTTCGATCAGATTGAATTTTGACGTGATCGTGAATTTTCTATTTCACCTCAAGAAATTCTATATAAATAACATACCTGAAAATTGTATCGCTATATACTAGACTTTTTGATTTCTGTGATTTTCGAAAAAGCAATGGCATCCACCACCAGTTTCAATTGTAAAAATGATAAAACTGAATGTGTTACTTGTGGGAAGCTAATCTCAAGGAACAATTTATCGGTACACAGGGCAAGATGTGGCGAAACAGGTTCGAGAATTAATCGTTCGTTACCTTCTAAGCCTTGTGCTCGATGCGGAAAAATGATTAGCATTGCAAATTTAAGTAAACACCTCAAAATTTGCAAACCATCGACCGGACAAGCATCGAAAAGAAAAATCGATAATGCAGATACGGAAGCTTCTACTTCCAAGCAAATTAAATTATCCAATGAAGGCAAACCAATTAGATCTGCATTTAACGACCAACTCCAGGATTTTTCAATTAAGTCAGAACCAGGCCGTGACATCCTTAGTTTCTTGGACGAAACGAAAACACCTGTACTAAATATTTTGAAAGATAAACTTGAAAACAACTCTATAAAAGTATATGTTGTTCTGTTTTCCGAATACGAGAAAGTCGATGGCACAACGAGTATTTTTTATCATTGTACAAAAAATCAGACTCTTCATTTTGCTGACGTTGAAAATTTGGACAACTTCTATTATAAAGTTTCCAACGAGCTGGTTAAGAAACACGACGATTTCGAGGCTAAAGGGTCGGGATGGTCTCTGTGTGGAAGTCCTCACACGTTAACTGTTTACGTGAATCGATTCTCGCCTCTTCGAGCTTCCAGCTACGTTTCTCTTCCACCGAACATTCAACACAAGAGGGCTGTGTTAAATATACAGAACAGCGATAACAAGTGTTTTCTCTGGTGTGTGTTGGCTGCACTGCATCCTGTTTATTGCAAAAATAATCCAGAACGGATTTATCATTACAAGCAATACGAGTCCGAATTTGAAAGTGTAATGTCTGACATCGAATACCCGGTGACATTGTCGGATATAACAAAGTTCGAAAATCGTACAGGAAAACGCATCGCTATTAATGTGTATTCCTTCACGTCAGATAAATATCTTGTGCACCCTGTCAGGATAAGCGATATCGACGATGACGATGCTTGTGTAATAAATCTCCTTCTTATTTCCAACGAGGATGATTATCACTACACGCTAATTCGTTCTCTATCACGTTTGGTCAGAAGTCAAACTACCAAGTATGCAAACAACATCGAAGTTTGCCCGAGATGCCTAACCACGTTCGACGATCGTGACCGACGTGATCATCAAAATCTTCATAGTCGTCAAATTGCTCTGGAGAAACTTGCCGAACATAAAATTTATTGCGGTGACAACAGACCGGCTAGAATGTTGATGCCCGAAACGAACGAAGTCGAAGAATTCAAAATGCACAAGGCATTGTTGGAACATCCCGCAATCATCGTCGCAGATTTCGAGGCGTTCCTCAAACCACTCTCCTACTGCGAACCGGATCCTGAAATTTCCTCCACAACACCGTACCAGCTTCATCAACCTAATAGTTTCGGCTATGTTGTTGTGCGACGTGATAAAATAAATGAAGCATATATATACCGCGGGCCAAATGTAATCGAACACTTCCTGGAAAAAATGGTGGAGGTGGTTGAGGTAATTGGTAGCGTACTGCTTACATCAAAACCGATGGTACCTTTAACTGAAAATGAACTTCAAAATTACAATTCCACTGAGGTGTGTCCGGTATGTGATCAAAGTTTCACTGATGAGAACAAAAAAATATTCCACCACGATCATTTCAGCGGAAACTACATAGGTGGAATTTGCAACACGTGCAATCTTAAAATCCAGAAACCTAAATTCATCCCCATATTCTTTCACAACGGAAGCGGATATGATTTTCACCACCTGGTGAGACATCTTGGCTACGATCCGAAACGTATAGGTGTCTTGGCCGAGAATGAAGAACGCTATATTAGTCTCAGCAAGCAAGTGTCGATTCCGGGAACGAAAAATACAATCGAGATGCGCTTCCTGGATTCGTATAGATTTCTCTCTGCAAGTCTGGATGCTTTAGCGAACAAACTCACCGACGATCAATTTAAAATAACTGGAGCTAGTTTTCCTAACGTAGACATAGAACTCGTTAGACGTAAAGGGATTTATCCTTACGAATACGTTAGTGATGGTTCTAAATTTAACGACGACGCTCTTCCACTTCCAAGAGAATTTTACAGCAGACTCAGAGAGAAAGGAATCGCGGACGAAGAATACCAACATGCGCAACTCATGTGGGAGAAATTAGGATGTAGGACACTCGGAGACTACCACGATGCCTATTTAAAATTGGACGTGACGATACTCGCGGATGTTTTTCAAGCGTTCAGGAAAACGGCAACGAATATTTATAAATTAGATCCAGCGTATTTCTACAGTCTACCGGGATTAGCGTGGTCGGCAATGTTATTCCAGACAAAGGTCAAGCTGGAACTGATATCGGACGTTGACATGTTGCTATTTATCGAAAGAGGGATACGAGGTGGAATGGTGCAATGCGTACAGAGACATGCGAAAGCTAATAACGTACACATGAAAGAAGATTACGATTCAAATCGAGCATCGAATTACATCTTCTACTCTGACGTTAATAATCTCTACGGACATGCCATGGTACAGAAACTTCCTTACGGGGGATTCGAATGGTTAGATCCCACTTCGATAGACATTATTCATTTCGACGATAGCGAGTGTGGTTTCTTCGCAGAGGTAGATCTCCAATTCTCCGACCACCTGCACGACACGTTTTCGGATTTGCCTCCGACTCCCGAAATCAAATGTCCACCCGACTCGGTTCAAGACAAGCTTTTGTTAACATTGGACCCTAAACAGAGATACGTCGTCCACTACAAGAATCTCCGGTTTTTGATTGCGAAGGGTGTTCAGATAGTGAATGTTAGACGAATACTAAAGTTTAAACATTCCACGTGGTTAAGACCTTACATAGAAATTAACACACAACATAGAACAGCTGCCACTTCCGATTTAGACAAGGATTTTTTTAAATTAATGAACAATGGGGTGTACGGAAAGACCATGGAGAATGTTAGAAAGCACGTAGACGTGAAATTAATTTCCGATAAGAATAAATGTCGGAAGTGGATAGCCGATCCTAGATTCAAGTCGAGAAAAATTTACAACGAGAATTTGGTACTTTTCAACCTAGATATAAAATTGATGAAATTTAGAAAACCAATTTACGTTGGTGCAACGGTTCTCGACTTGTCGAAACTTTACATGTTCGAATTTCATTACGACGTGATGAAACCCTTCTACAATGATAAGATATCACTTTTGTACACGGACACCGACAGCTTCATTTACAGCATACAAACACCTAACCTATACGAAGACATAAAAAATCCTTCCATGCTCGAGTATTTCGATACTTCTGCGTATCCTCAACCCAACAGATTTGGAATTCCATCTCGTAACAAAAAAGTCCTAGGTAAACTGAAAGATGAATGTAACGGTGATATTATTGTCGAGTTCGCGGGTTTGCGTTCGAAGATGTATGCCATGAGAACAGAGAGTAGCGTCACGAAGAAAGCAAAAGGTGTGGGCAAGAATACGGTGGAGAACAAACTCACCTTCTACGATTACATCGATTGCCTTTACTCACAATCGACGATACTAAGTATAGAACAAAGAATCCAAAGTGTAGACCATGTGATTACAACAAACGAAGTTAGGAAAGTAGCATTAGATCCGCATGACGATAAAAGATGTATTTTGTCTTGTGGAATCCACACGTTGCCTTGGGGACACTATTGTTTAGAAATCAGTAAAAATTGTAGGCAATGCAAATGAAAAAAAAAACTTTAACTGTCTCACATACACAATAAATAACTAGCAAGGACAATGAATTTCTTTGGTTTCCGAAAGCAAACAATGGAGACTGTACACCGCACGGCAGATCATGAATTTCTACCTTCCATGTTATCTAAACTCAACGGCCTGTTGATCAATCAATTTTCGGAACGCTGCTCTTCTTGCTGGAACAGTGACGATTTCGGATTCGCGACGATCGACATGACGAGGAAACCCAACGACGGAAAATACAGAAACAAAATCAACGACTTTCTAAACGTTGCAACGTTGTGAGAAACGTTTCTCACAACGTTGCAACGTTTAGAAAGTCGTTGATTTTGTTTCTGTATTTTCCGTCGTTGGGTTTCCTCGTCATGTCGATCGTCGCGAATCCGAAATCGTCACTGTTCCAGCAAGAAGAGCAGCGTTCCGAAAATTGATTGATCAACAGGCCGTTGAGTTTAGATAACATGGAAGGTAGAAATTCATGATCTG